>NC_057812.1:171755380-172010687 GCF_018294505.1 Triticum aestivum
CGAAATCCTACCGAGTGAAGAGCAAACCTCTCACTCGGAGGCTTAGCTGCAGTCCAAGTACTCGCCTAAGTTATGAAAATCCTACCGAGTGGTAAGCCAGACTTCCACTCGGAGGCTTAGCTGCAGTCTAAGTACTCGCCTAAGTTATCAAAATCCCACCGAGTGAAGAGCAAACCTCTCACTCGGGGGCTTAGCTGCAGCCCAGTGCTCGCCTAAGATATAAAAATCCTACCGAGTGAAGAGCAAACCTCTCACTCGGGGGCTTAGCTGCAGCCCTGTGCTCGCCTAAGTTATCAAAATCCTACCGAGTGAAGAGCAAACCTCTCACTCGGGGGCTTAGCTGCAGCCCAGTGCTCGCCTAAGTGGACTAAGGAATAAGTCGACTGCAGTAAGCGTCTTGCTTTGGGCCTGCAAAGACATTTTCGAGCCAAAAGCAATCTTATTCAAACACCAAGTTCAAGTTGGGATCGATACCAAAAGGAACCGAAAGTGCTTAGGCACTAGACCTGTTAAAGTTTATCGGTTACAACTCCACTCGGCATACCGAGGCAAATTTAAAGCGTCGAGCTTAGAAGAAGTTTTTTACCCCTCCTGTGGAGGGCTGGAAGGTGCAACAAACTCATCAAGATCAATTCCATCCGCGATCCGAGTGGCAGCCGCAAGGAAAGTTTCCATAAAGGACCTAAAGTCATGTCTGGTGTTGGCCACCCGGAGGGCCGCCAGCTTCTCTTCTCGCGCATCTTTGCAGTGAACTCGGGCCAGACACAGAGCAACATCTGCACCGCACCGAGCCGAGGACTTTTTCCACTCCTGCACTCGACCAGGGATCGTGTTCAAGCGAGCCATCAGCGACTCGAGGTCATTCTGAAGTGTCTCCCCGGGCCAGAGCGGCGAGTCGATGCGAGATGTGGCGACCTTCAGCCTTGCAAGATAGTCCACGACAGCTGCAACTCAAGACTCCAGTCGGAAAACATTCATGGCAACTTCGTCGTTCACCGGAGAATTGACGGGGTCGAGGTTTGGTTCCAGCCGGCTAGTTTCTTCTTCAAAGTTTTGACAAAATTCTGCAAGGACGATCACCGAGTCAAGGCGATGGTCGAATGGAAAAACCACGATTGGAAATGATTACCGAGCATAGAGGTTTACCTTCAAGCATAAGGAACAACTTCTTGGCAAGACCACTCAGGAAGGCCTCCAGATCATTTTTCTTCCCAGTCAACTTACTGACTTGGTCGGTCAGGGCAGCTTTATCAGTTTTCAGTCGACTGACTTCCTTGTTGGCGATCCCAAGAGCAGCTTTCAGATTGGTATTGTCTTGTTCAAGCTTGGTGACTGAAGCTAACTTCTCGTCAGCAAGCTTGATCTTCTCAGCTAATTCAAGGTCTTTTTTCTGTTGGGCCTCCCTTACCTTACCTGCAAGTTACAGCAAGATCAGATTTTGAAACAAACGAAGGGAAAAAGCAGTCGTCAAGGTCTCACCAAACATACCTTCGGTCTCCTCCTTTGCCTTCGTCAGATTCTCCTGAACCAGCTTCAAATTCAGCTCGAGCTGAATGTGCTTGTTTTCCAGCTCAGAGTAGCGAGCCACAAGATCACAGGAGTTCTGCGAAGAACCAATCAACTAAATGTCAAATATAATTCACTTCCGAGTGAAAAAGGAAAAATCACACGTTTCTAAGACTACAGCCGAATACAAGCATTCGACCGTAGTCTCGGGGACTACACCCAGTGGGTGCACTCAGCGTGCCCCCACTAATCCTATCGAAGATAGAGTCGACCAGTCGACCTCGAAAAAATAAAATAAAAAAAATGATGTATTCTTTAAAAGACTGTAATCGACTGCAAGCAGTCGACCACAGTCTCGGGGGCTACACCCAGTGGGTGCACTCAGCGTGCCCCCACTAATCCTATTGAAGATAGAGTCGACCAGTTGACCGGCTTTCGAAATCCATTCGCCATAGTCGAATGATGGAAAGACTGAAATTATAAAGCCTAAGGACGACTGCCAGCAGTCGACCTTAGCCTCGGGGGCTACACCCAGTGGGTGCACTCAGCGTGCCCCCACTAATCCTATCGAAGATAGAGTCGACTAGTCGACCGGTTTTCGAAATCCATTCGCCATAGTCGAATGACGGAAAGACTGAAATTATAAAGCCTAAGGCCGACTGCCAGCAGTCGACCTTAGCCTTGGGGACTACACCCAGCGGGTGCACTCAGCGTGCCCCCGCTAACACGGAGTCTAAATCGACACACCCAGTGGGTGACTACCGTAGATGTTGGAAAGAAAAGTTTTTGATAGCATATCCTAACAGAACAGGCGATGGTCGACTGACCTGAACATTGCTTTGAAGGGCGGAACTGGCGTCGTAAGCTGCCTGGCTCGCATCCCGGATGGTCCTTAACTGCTCCATCATGATCCCTGCCTGGCGTATCGCCTCCTTCGCGGCGCCAGCTTGGTCCTCTGGGACGTGGTGCATCGTGAAGAGGGAGGGCTGCTGAGGACTTGTCAGTGGATCTGCGAAGGACACAGTGTGTCGAGTGGTGTTCTCCTCCTCCACAACCAGAGTCTCAGGCACCGTCACATCCTGGGGCACCCTGCTGGCAGACGTTTTCCTACTCCTTCTGTGCTTCAGCGGTTCCTCATCTTCATCATCATCTGGGAGAGTGATAACAACATTGGGTGGAGCTACAAAGAAGAATCAGGATTATAGATCATAAGTCAGTCGACTAAAAACGGCGTTAAGAGTATAGTACCTGGTTTTGAGGTTGCTGCGTCCTCCATCTCATGGTCATCAGCCCGAGCTGAGGTCTCGGGAGTAGCAGCGCTGCAACTCCAAAGAATCAGTCGACTAACCCCAGCGCCAGCCAGAGATAAAGTTCGTACAAAATAAGAAGACTTAAGCAGCATGATTACCCTGATATGGTGGGGATGGACACCTTCATCTTCGGCAGGAGTTTGGTCGGCTTTGACGGAGCCACCCTGGGCTGCTTCAACGCCTTTTCAGTCGGCGCCGGAGAGGTGGTCCGAGGGCGCTTGGTCGACTGTGCAACGGTCGCAACCCCCTTGCCACGTTCAGTCGCAGGGTCGTGGACAAGCTTCGACCGCCTTTCCGACCGCGGTGGTACGACCTCCTCCTCCTCTTCTTCCTCGTCTTCAGCATCATCTTCATCACCATCATCGTCGTCATCGTCATCATCGTCCTCAGCAGCTTCCGAGTCCCACTCCTCCTCCTGGCTCTCGCCCCCACTCACTTCACCCTCCTCAGTCGGAGCCTGTGCTCCATTGGGCATCGAGTACAGCTCGGTGAGGGCCTGATAGACATCAAGACAAAGATCAATCGACCGATTGGCAGAATAAACAGAAATGAATATGACAAGAACACAGTGGGGAGCAGAGCAGGCATACCTTGTTTGGATCACTGTGGTGGTCGAGTGGAGGAATCCTTCTGGCTCCGCGTGGGTTATCCTTGTTTCCGGTAACGGCGGCCATCCACCTTTCCAGAGTGACATCGTCGACTGCTTCTGGATGGACCCGAGTCTCGTCCTCAGTCCCACAGTACAACCACATGCAATGGCTCCGGAACTGAAGGGGCTGGATACGACGCCTAAGGAAAACCTCCAGGAGATCCATGCCCGTCACTCCCTCCCGAACCAACTGTACTACGCGCTCCATCAACATCTTCACGTCAGCTTTCTCCTCCGGAATCAACTTCAGAGAGGAGGGCTTGTTCACTCGGTCCATGGTAAACTGAGGGAGTCCACTCGACTGCCCCGGCGTCGACTGATCCTGGCAGTAGAACCAGGTCGACTGCCAGCCTCTGACTGACTCGGGAAAAGTCATGGCTGGGAAGGTGCTCTTATTCCTCACCTGGATCCCCAGGCCCCCACACATTTGGACAACTCGGGTTCTTTCGTCGCCTGGGCTCGCCTTCTTCACGGTCTGAGAGCGACACGTGAATATATGCTTGAACAAGCCCCAGTGCGGTCGACAGCCCAGAAAACCCTCACACATGGACACGAACGCGGCAAGATAGGCGATAGAATTTGGGGTAAAGTGGTGGAGTTGAGCTCCAAAGAAGTTCAAGAAACCACGGAAGAAAATACTCGGCGGCAAAGAAAATCCGCGGTCGACATGGGTAGCCAGAAGCACGCACTCACCCTCCTCCGGCTGGGGCTGCCATTCTTTCCCCGGAAGCCTTGCAGCTCCATGAGGGATCAGGCCCTCGTTGGCCATGTCGAGGAGGTCCTTCTCCGTGATGGTCGACTGGATCCAATCTCCCTGGACCCAGCCTTTCGGCAGGCGGGATCTAGACGAAGACCCGCCGCGGCTGGTGGATCTCCCCTTCGCCTTCTCCATCGCCGACGCCTTCTTCGCGCGTTCCAGCGCCGCCGTCTTCTCCTTGGCCATGGTTGCCGGTGAGACGCGCGAGGAGAAGTTGTGCGGAGGCGAGAGCGAGCGCGTTGGGCGGAGACGAAGGGAGCAGAGAAAGAGAATGCTGAGGCACTGTTCAAAAAACCCTCGCCGGGTGCATTTATAAGGTCCCTTCCGAGTGGATGACAGGTGGGCCCGGTCGATCTAATCATATCCTGGAACAGTTATGCAGGCGGGATACGTGGCGAAGAAAGCGGCGCAGGGATCGAGGCGTCTATGTCCCGTCCCATCCGAACGCCGCGGTCCGCTCCGCTTCGCGCGTTTCCCCAAATTTCGCATCCCGCGGAATCCGCGAACAGCAGATCGATCTGTCAGGCGCGGGATTTCCTGCGATCCATACCTCGGAAATCGTCGAAGCCCGAAAGATCACTCGACGAAAGAAAAGAATGGATCGAGTCGACTGAAGACAGGTTGCTCACTATCAACGAAGAGATTCTTTGGTCCAGAACAACGCACGACCAGTGTGCAAAGGTTAATCGGAAACAACATCAGCTCCTTCCTCACTCGAAGCCTCAATCCATTCGGGGGCTAATGATGGAGTCATGTACCTAGGGTAGGGTCACAGACCTGATCTAAATACCCTGCCCAAGGACACCCTTAGAAGAGGTCACCTTCCAGTCGACCAACGAGGGACTCACTCGACTGACTTGAAGGACTCGACCACGAAGACTCACTCGACTACCAGGAGGTCAAAAGGCACTCTGCACTGCAACGGCCTGTAGTTAAGTAGACTTTATGGTAGTTAAGACACTTTATGTGGGACGTTACCAGTAACGCCCCGGACTTAATGTCCCTTAAACCCTTCATTACGTGGGCTGGCTGGGGTCCTGGCGCACTCTATATAAGCCACCCCCCTCCACAGGCAGAAGGGTTCGGCACCCTATAACTCATATACACGCAATCCACTCGACCGCCTCTGGGCTCCGAGACGTAGGGCTTTTACTTCTTCCGAGAAAGGCCTGAACTCGTACATCCCTTGTGTTTACAACCTCTCCATAGCTAGGACCTTGCCTCTCTAAACCTACCCCCCACTCTACTGTCAGACTTAGAACCACGACAGTCGTGGGAAGAGCGGATCTAACGGGTAGCACACAGTTTGTTTATCCAGGTTCGGACTGCGAGGATGCGTAAAATCCAACTCCTGCTTTGGTGGATTGTATATCTGTGTTCTTGAGCTAGCTATGGGGCGTGAGGAGCTCCAAAAAGCCGAATCCTTCTCCTGGTCGCCTCGGGCCTCCTTTTATAGAAAAAGGGGTTGTCACAGTGGCACACAGGAGGTGGAAAGGGTACAGTGATGCGAGGTTAAACCTCGAGGCGCATTTAATGCGTCTTGCTTAGGTGTCCTTGCTTTATCGGGGACGGGGGAGAGACATGTCTCGTCCGTCGCCGCTCCTTCTTGTGTCGACATGCGCCCTGGCCAGCGACGCCTGTGATGCCATGTAGGTAGGCAGGCAGCTGAGGTGGCGCAAGGCTGGGTCTTCACGAAGATCTGCATGCCGCCACGCGGGTGCCTGCCCAGCTGGTTGGGTCGGCAGCTGCATGCATGCGGTGGTGGAGGTTTAGTCGGCGTGGGCCTGATGGTGGCCCTGCGGGTGTCCTCGGCAAGGGCCTTGCCGGGGCGCCTGCTGTCATCCCCGGCAAGGCGCTTGCCGGGGGCCTTGTGGTCTTCCTTGGCTGGGAACCCGCCAAGGGTTGTCATCTCCTTAGTGCATATCTGATCTTGAATGTCTTCACAAAGATCTGCATGCCACCACGGGGATGTTTCCCGAATCCTTGCCCCATGGGGGCAGTGGACTCAAGGGTGATTTGCTCCGTAGGTGTGGGGCGAGTTGTCGCGGCAAGGGTCTTGCCGGGGTTGCTAAAATTGTCTCCCGGCAAGGATCATGCCGGGGGAGTCCGCTTCGTCCCCTTTGCTCTTCGTGGTCTTGGCCTTGGCGTCATTCTAGTTCTCTTGAGCTTTGGTCTTACCCTGGCTCACCTCCCTTGCCTTGCTTGGTGTGGTGGTGCCCGTGGCTCAGACTGCCCGTGCACAGTTATAGGGGTACAAAAAGTGTACCCCTCTTTTTGTACACCGACAGGTGCGGGCCCTTGTGGTCAGTCCTATGTGGCGGACGCATTCGAGCATCCCCATATCCTCCCTACACATGGGTCGGGTATGGGAGTTGCCGGTTAGTGCTACTTCTTGTGCTTGCGTTGGTTTTTCCTTTGAAGAGAAAAGGGTGATGCACCAAAGTAGAGATAAGTATTTCCCTTAGTTAAGAACCAAGGTATCAATCCAGTAGGAGGAACACACAAGTCTCCAATAATTGCACATGCACAAACAAACAAATACTTCGCCCAACGCGATAAAGGGGTTGTCAATCCCTTCAGGTTACTTGCAAGGATGAGATCTGATAGTGGTAGATATAAAAGATAAGTAAAAGTGTGAAATAAAATAAAAGTAAATAAATTACAGCAAGGTATTTTTGTGCTTTTGATTTTGTAGATCTGAAAATAATATGATAAAAGATAGACCTCGGGGCCATAGTTTTCACTAAAGGCTTCTCTACGGTGGGTAAACAAATTACTATTGAGCAATTGATAGAAAAGCGCATAGTTATGACGATATCCAAGGCAATGATCATGTATATAGACATCACGTCCGAGACAAGTAGACTGACTCATGCCTGCATCTACTACTGTTACTCCACACATCGACCGCTATCCAGTACACATCTAGTGTATTAAGTTAACAAGAACGGGGTAACGCCTTAAGTAAGATGACATGATGTAGAGGGATAGATACAATCAATATGAGAAACCACATCTTTTTATCTTTAATGTCAACAATATAAATATGTGCCATGTCCCTTTCTATCACTGGGATTGAGCACCACAAGATTGAACCCATTACAAAGCACCTCTCCCATTGCAAGAAAAATCAATCTAGTTGGGCAAACCAAATCAATAGATTAGAGAGAAATACAAAGCTATATAAATCATGCATTCGGAGAAGACTCAAATAATATTCATAGATAATCTGATCATAAACCCACAATTCATCGGATCTCAACAAACACACCGCAAAATAAGATTACATCAAATAGATCTCCAAGAACATCGAGGAGACCATTGTATTGAAGATCAAAGAGAGAGAAGAAGCCATCTAGCTACTAGCTATGGACCTGTAGGTCTGTGGTAAACTACTCACACATCATCGGAAGGGCAGCAAGGTTGATGTAGAAGCCCTCCGTGATTGAATCCGCCTCCGACAGAGTACCGGAAAATGTCCCCAGATGGGATCTCATGAAGACAGAAACTTGTGGTGACGAAAAAGTATTTTTGGTGTGCCCCCTAGTCTTCGGGAAATATTTGGGTATTTATAGAAGAAGAATTAGGGTTAGAGGAGCCACGAGGGCCCATAAGCCTGGGGGCGCGCCCCCTGAGCTTGTGGCCCTTCTGGCCTCCTCGCGAAGCTTCCAGGGTGTCTTGTGGTCCAAGAAAAATCGTCAACAAGTTTTGTTCCGTTTGAACTATGTTTGGTATTGATTTTTTGTAAAGACAAAAACAAGAAGAAAAAAACAGCAACTGGCACCAGGCACTAGGTTAATAGGTAGTCCAAAAAATGATATAAAATAGCATAATAATGCATACAAAACATCCAAAATTGATAATATAATAGCATGAAACAAACAAAAAATATAGATACGTCAGAGACGTATCAGTTAGCCCGGGCATTTGGGTTGGATTTTCCCAATCTGGGTGGGTGGTTTTTTTCTATCTAGGCACTGACCGGGCAGGCTGCTCGAAAGTTTGGGAGGGGGAGGGTATGAGGTGCCCAGTTGTAGATGCTCTAAGAACTTGCATGTGGGTACACAATTGAAAAGGAAAAAATAACAACCTACTTGGCTTTATTGATTAATAACAATAGATATAAGGATTTTAGATCATGAGGTTGATCCAACGAGATATAACGTCCCTGGCCTAGAGAAAAACCTTGCATAACAGGATTTGAGCATCAAAATTGAGCTCCTACTTTCATGAACAACAGTGCAATTAGCAATAGACAATTTTTGGCTTCTAATTTCCGTAATGACCGCGCCATACTAGCCACCTACTCCCTCCTTTATATTCTTGATTACCATCAGGTAATCCAAAGCATTATAGGGATGATGAATATCAAGATCATGCTTCCTGACTAGCAAGCGCCTCAAGAGTCAGCAGGCACGAGATGTCTGGGTATACAACCACGGAAGATCGTAGGTACACACCATACTCATCACGACACACAACAGGCATAGTAGCCCCATCTCTAGCTCTAAAAACTCGAGCGTCAGTTCAACATAATCAGTTGGAGGTAGAATCCACTTCCTGATTGGCTGACCACTAGACCTAGAGGGAAGGCTATCTCGTGGCGCATGCTGTGATTTAATGTGACCAAGCTCGCGCATATATCGAGTGACAAACAGGTGGGTTGACAGAGGGCTATGATGGATTCCTTCATGAAGTTGAAGGAAATATGCCCTAGAGGCAATAATAAAGTTATTATTTATTTCCTTATATCATGATAAATGTTTATTATTCATGCTAGAATTGTATTAACCGGAAACATAATACATGTGTGAATACATAGACAAACAGATTGTCACTAGTATGCCTCTACATGACTAGCTCGTTAATCAAAGATGGTTATGTTTCCTAACCATAGACATGAGTTGTCATTTGATTAATGGGGTCACATCATTAGGAGAATGATGTGATTGACATGACCCATTCCGTTAGCTTAGCACACAATCGTTTAGTATTCTGCTATTGCTTTCTTCATGACTTATACATGTTCCTATGACTATGAGATTATGCAACTCCCGTTTACCGGAGGAACACTTTGTGTGCTACCAAACGTCACAACATAACTGGGTGATTATAAAGGTGCTCTATAGGTGTCTCCATTGGTACTTGTTGGGTTGGCGTATTTCGAGATTAGGATTTGTCACTCCGATTGTCGGAGAGGTATCTCTGGGCCCTCTCGATAATGCACATCACTTAAGCCTTGCAAGCATTGCAACTAATGAGTTAGTTGCGGGCTGATGTATTACAGAACGAGTAAAGAGACTTGCCGGTAACGAGATTGAACTAGGTATTGAGATACCGACGATCGAATCTCGGGCAAGTAACATACCGATGACAAAGGGAACAACGTATGTTGTTATGCGGTTTGACCGATAAAGATCTTCGTAGAATATGTGGGAGCCAATATGAGCATCCAGGTTCCGCTATTGGTTATTGACCGGAGACGTGTCTCGGTCATGTCTACATAGTTCTCGAACCCGTAGGGTCCGCACGCTTAATGTTACGATGACGGTTATATTATGAGTTTATATGTTTTGATGTACCGAAGGTTGTTCGGAGTCCCAGATGTGATCAAGGACATGACGAGGAGTCTCGAAATGGTCGAGACATGAAGATTGATATATTGGAAGCCTATGTTTGGATGTCGGAAGTGTTCCGGGTGAAATCGGGATTTTACCGGAGTACCGGGAGGTTACCAGAACCCCCTGGGAGCTTAATGGGCCTATATGGGCCTTAGTGGAAATAGAGGGAAGCAAGGGGAGTGTGGGGGCACGCCCCCCCAAGGCCCAAACCGAATTGGTTTAGGGCAAGAGGGGTCGGCCCCCTCTTTCCTTCTTCTCCTCTCTCTTTCCTTCTCCCGAATCCTATTCCAACTAGGAAAGGGGGGGAGTCCTACTCCCGGTGGGAGTAGGACTCCTCCTGGCGTGCCCTCTCCCTGGCCGGCCGCACCCCCTCCCCCCTTGCTCCTTTATATACGGGGGCAGGGGGCACCCCATAGACACAACAATTGATCTGTTTGATCTTTTAGCCGTGTGCGGTGCCCCCCTCCACCACAGTCCACCTCGATAATACTGTAGAGGTGCTTAGGCGAAGTCCTGCTTCGGTAGAAGATCAACATCGTCACCACGCCGTCGTGCTGATGAAACTCTCCCTCAACACTCAGCTGAATCGGAATTCGAGGGACGTCATCGGGCTGAACGTGTGTTGAACTCGGAGGTGCCGTACGTTCGGTACTTGATCGGTCGGATCGTGAAGACGTACGACTACATCAACCGTGTTGTGCTAACGCTTCCGCTTTCGGTCTACGAGGGTACGTGGACAACACTCTCCCCTCTCGTTGCTATGCATCACCATGATCTTGCGTGTGTGTAGGAAAATTTTGGAATTACTACGTTCCCCAACAGTGGCATCCGAGCCTGGTTTTATGCGTAGATGTCATATGCACGAGTAGAACACAAGTGAGTTGTGGGCGATATGAGTCATACTGCTTAGCAACATGTCATACTTTGGTTCGGCGGTATTGTTGGATGAAGCGGCCCGGACGGACATTACGCGTACGCTTACACGAGACTGGTTCTACCAATGTGCTTTGCACACAGGTGGCTGGCGGGTGTCAGTTTCTCCAACTTTAGTTGAACCGAGTGTGGCTACGCCCTGTTCTTGCGAAGGTTAAAACAACACCAACTTGACAAACTATCGTTGTGGTTTTTATGCGTAGGTAAGAATGGTTCTTGCTAAGCCCGTAGCAGCCACGTAAAACTTGCAACAAAAAAGTAGAGGACGTCTAACTTGTTTTTGCAGGGCATGTTCTGATGTGATATGGTCAAGACATGATGCTAAATTTTATTGTATGAGACGATCATGTTTTGTAACCGAGTTATCGGCAACTGGCAGGAGCCATATGGTTGTCGCTTTATTGTATGCAATGCAATCGCCCTGTGATGCTTTACTTTATCACTAAGCGGTAGCGATAGTCGTGGAAGCATAAGATTGGCGAGATGAAAACGATGCTACGATGGAGATCAAGGTGTCGCGCCGGTGACGATGGTGATCATGACGGTGCTTTGGAGATGGAGATCACAAGCACAAGATGATGATGGCCATATCATATCACTTATATTGATTGCATGTGATGTATATCTTTTATGCATCTTATCTTGCTTTGATTGACGACAGCATTATAAGATGATCTCTCACTAAGTTTCAAGATAAAAGTGTTCTCGCTGAGTATGCACCGTTGCCAAAGTTCGTTGTGCCCAGACACCACGTGATGATCGGGTGTGATAAGCTCTACGTCCATCTACAATGGGTGCAACCCAGTTTTGCACACGCGGAATACTCAGGTTAAACTTGACGAGCCTAGCATATATAGATATGGCCTCGGAACACTGATATCAAAAGGTCGAGCGTGAATCATATAGTAGATATGATCAACATATTGATGTTCACCATTGAAAACTACTCCATTTCACGTGATGATTGGTTATGGTTCAGTTGATTTGGATCACGTGATCACTTAGAAGATTAGAGTGATGTCTTTCTAAGTGGGAGTTCTTAAGTAATATGATTAATTGAACTTAAATTTATCATGAACCTAGTACCTGATAGTATCTTGCTTGTCTATGTTTGATTGTAGATAGATGGCCCGTGGCTCGTGCTATTGTTCCGTTGAATTTTAATGCGTTCCTTGAGAAAGCAAAGTTGAAAGATGATGGTAGCAATTACACGGACTGGGTCCGTAACTTGATGATTATCCTCAGTGCTGCTCAGAAGAATTACGTCCTGGAAGCACCGCTGAGTGCCAAGCCTGCTTCTGATGCAACTGCAGACGTTAAGAATGCCTGGCAGAGCAAAGCTGATGACTACTCGATAGTTTAGTGTGCCATGCTTTATGGCTTAGAACCGGGACTTCAACGATGCTTTGAACGTCATGGATCATATGAGATGTTCCAGGAGTTGAAGTTAATATTTCAAGCAAATGCCCGGATTGAGAGATATGAAGTCTCCAATAAGTTCTACAGCTGCAAGATGCAGGAGAATAGTTTTATCAGTGAGCATATACTCAGAATGTCAGGGTACCATAATCACTTGACTCAGCTGGGAGTTAATCTTCCGGTTGATAGTGTCATTGACAGAGTTCTTCAATCACTGCCACCAAGCTACAAAAGCTTCGTGATGAACTATAATATGCAAGGGATGAATAAGACAATTCCCGAGCTCTTCGCAATGCTAAAAGCTGCGGAGGTAGAAATCAAGAAGGAGCATCAAGTGTTGATAGTCAATAAGACCACCAGTTTCAAGAAAAAGGGTAAAGGGAAGAAGAAGGGGAACTTCAAGAAGAACAGCAAGCAAGTTGCTGCTCAGGAGAAGAAACCCAAGTCTGGACCTAAGCCTGAGACTGAGTGCTTCTATTGCAAGCAGACTGGTCACTGGAAGTGGAACTGCCCCAAGTATTTGGCGGATAAGAAGGATGGCAAGGTGAACAAAGGTATATGTGATATACATGTTATTGATATGTACCTTACTAGAGCTCGCAGTAGCACCTGGGTATTTGATACTGGTTCTATTGATAATATTTGCAACTCGAAACAGGGACTACGGATTAAGCGAACACTGGCAAAGGACGAGGTGACGATGCGCGTGGGAAATGGTTCCAAAGTCGATGTGATCACAGTCGGCACGCTACCTCTACATCTACCTTCGGGATTAGTATTAGACCTATATAATTGTTATTTGGTGCCAGCGTTGAGCATGAACATTATATCTGGATCTTGTTTGATGCGAGACAGTTATTCATTTAAATCAGAGAATAATGGTTGTTCTATCTATATGAGTAATATCTTTTATGGTCATGCACCCTTGAAGAGTGGTCTATTTTTGATGAATCTCGATAGTAGTGATACACATATTCATAATGTTGAAGCCAAAAGATGCAGAGTTGATAATGATAGTGCAACTTATTTGTGGCACTGTCGTTTAGGTCATATCGGTATAAAGCGCATGAAGAAACTCCATACTGATGGACTTTTGGAACCACTTGGTACTTGCGAACCGTGCCTCATGGGCAAGATGACTAAAACGCTGTTCTACGATACTATGGAGAGAGCAACAGATTTGTTGGAAATCATACACACAGATGTATGTGGTCCAATGAATGTTGAGGCTCGTGGCGGATATCGTTATTTTCTCACCCTCACAAATGATTTAAGCAGATATGGGTATATCTACTTAATGAAGCATAAGTCTGAAACATTTGAAAAGTTCAAAGAATTTCAGAGTGAAATTGAAAATCATCATAACAAGAAAATAAAGTTCCTACGATCTGATCATGGAGGAGAATATTTAAGTTACGAGTTTGGTCTACATTTGAAACAATGCGGAATAGTTTCGCAACTCACGCCACCCGGAACACCACAGCGTAATGGTGTGTCCGAACGTCGTAATCGTACTTTACTAGATATGGTGTGATCTATGATGTCTCTTACAGATTTACCGCTATCATTTTGGGGTTATGCTTTAGAGACGGCCACATTCGCGTTAAATAGGGCACCATCAAAATCCGTTGAGACGACGCCTTATGAACTGTGGTTTGGCAAGAAACCAAAGTTGTCGTTTCTGAAAGTTTGGGGCTGCGATGCTTATGTGAAAAAGCTTCAACCTGATAAGCTCGAACCCAAATCGGAGAAATGTGTCTTCATAGGATACCCAAAGGAGACTGTTGGGTATACCTTCTATCACAGATCCGAAGGCAAGACATTCGTTGCTAAGAATGGATCCTTTCTAGACAAGGAGTTTCTCTCGAAAGAAGTGAGTGGGAGGAAAGTGGAACTTGATGAGGTAACTATACCCGCTCCACTATTAGAAAGTAGTTCATCACAGAAACCGGTTTCTGTGACGCCTACACCAATTAGTGAGGAAGTTAATAATGATGATCATGGAACTTCAGATCAAGTTACTACTGAACCTCGTAGATCAACCAGAGTAAGATCCACACCAGAGTGGTACGGTAATCCTGTTCTGGAAGTCATGCGACTAGATCATGATGAACCTACGAACTATGAAGAAGCGATGGTGAGCCCAGATTCCGCAAAATGGCTTGAGGCCATGAAATCTGAGATGGGATCCATGTATGAGAACAAAGTATGGACTTTGGTTGACTTGCCCGATGATCGGCAAGCAATTGAGAATAAATGGATCTTCAAGAAGAAGACTAATGCTGACGGTAATGTTACTGTCTATAAAGCCCGACTTGTTGCAAAAGGTTTTCGACAAGTTCAAGGGATTGACTACGATGAGACCTTCTCACCCGTAGCAATGCTTAAGTCTGTCCGAATCATGTTAGCAATTGCCGCATTTTATGATTATGAAATTTGGCAAATGGATGTAAAAACTGCAATCCTGAATGGATTTCTAGAAGAAGAGTTGTATATGATGCAACCAGAAGGTTTTGTCGATCCAAAGGGAGCTAACAAAGTGTGCAAGCTCCAGCGATCCATTTATGGACTGGTGCAAGCCTCTTGGAGTTGGAATAAATGCTTTGATAGTGTGATCAAAGCATTTGGTTTTATACAGACTTTTGGAGAAGCCTGTATTTACAAGAAAGTGAGTGGGAGCTCTGTAGCATTTCTGATATTATATGTGGATGACATATTGCTAATCGGAAATGATATAGAATTGCCTTGGCGAAGGAATCCAGATTTCACAAGAGAACCAAACACATCAAGAGATGCTTCAATTCCATTCGGGATTTAGTCTAGGTGGGAAACATAGAAATTTGCAAGATACATATGGATCTGAATGTTGCAGACCCGCTGACTAAGCCTCTTCCATGAGCAAAACATGATCAGCACCAAGGCTCCACGGGTGTTAGAATCATTACTGTGTAATCTAGATTGTTGACTCTAGTGCAAGTGGGAGACTGAAGGAAATATGACCTAGAGGCAATAATAAAGTTATTATTTATTTCCTTATATCATGATAAATGTTTATTATTCATTCTAGAATTGTATTAACCGGAAACATAATACATGTGTGAATACATAGACAAACATATTGTCACTAGTATGCCTCAACTTGACTAGCTCGTTAATCAAAGATGGTTATGTTTCCTAACCATAGACATGAGTTGTCATTTGATTAATGAAGTCACATCATTAGGAGAATGAAGTGATTGACATGACCCATTCCGTTAGCTTAGCACATGATCGTTTAGTATTCTGCTATTCCTTTCTTCATGACTTATACATGTTCCTATGACTATGAGATTATGCAACTCCCGTTTACCGGAGGAACACTTTGTGTGCTATCGAACGTCACAACATAACTGGGTGATTATAAAGGTGCTCTACAGGTGTCTCCAAAGGTACTTGTTGGGTTGGCGTATTTCGAGATTAGGATTTGTCACTCCGATTGTCGGAGAGGTATCACTGGGCCCTCTCGGTAATGCACATCACTTAAGCCTTGCAAGCATTGCAACTAATGAGTTAGTTGCAGGATGATGTATTACAGAACGAGTAAAGAGACTTGCCGACAACGAGATTGAACTAGGTATTGAGATACCGATGATCGAATCTCGGGCAAGTAACATACCGATGACAAAGGGAACAACGTATGTTGTTATGCAGTTTGACCGATAAAGATCTTCGTAGAATATGTGGGAGCCAATATGAGCATCCAGGTTCCGCTATTGGTTATTGGCCGGAGACGTGTCTCGGTCATGTCTACATAGTTCTCGAACCTGTAGGGTCCGCACGCTTAACGTTACGATGACGGTTATATTATGAGTTTATATGTTTTGATGTACTGAAGGTTGTTCGGAGTCCCGGATGTGATCAAGGACATGACGAGGAGTCTCGAAATGGTCGAGACATGAAGATTGATATATTGGAAGCCTGTGTTTGGATGTCAGAAGTGTTCCGGGTGAAAACGGGATTTTACCGGAGTACCGGGAGGTTACCGGAACCCCCGGGAGCTTAATGGGCCTATATGGGCCTTAGTGGAAATAGAGGGAAGGAAGGGGAGTGTGGGGCGCCCCCCCCCCCCCCAAGGCCCAAACCGAATTGGTTTAGGGCAAGATGGGCCGGCCCCCTCTTTCCTTCTTCTCCTCTCTCTTTCCTTCTCCCGAATCCTATTCCAACTAGGAAAGGGGGGAGTCCTGCTCCTAGTGGGAGTAGGACTCCTCTTGGCGCGCCCTCTCCCTGGCCAGACGCACCCCCCTTGATCCTTTATATACGGGAGCTGGGGGCACCCCATAGACACAACAATTGATTTGTTTGATCTTTTAGCCGTGTGCGGTGCCCCCCTCCACCACAGTCCACCTCGATAATACTGTAGCGGTGCTTAGGCGAAGTCCTGCGTCGGTAGAACTTCAACATCGTCACCACGCCATCGTGCTGACGAAACTCTCCCTCAACACTCGGCTAGATCGGAGTTCGAGGGACGTCATCGGGCTGAACGTGTGCTGAACTCGGAGGTGCCGTACGTTCGGTACTTGGTCGGTCGGATCGTGAAGACGTACGACTACATCAACCGCGTTGTGCCAACGCTTCCGCTTTCGGTCTATGAGGGTACGTGGACAACACTATGCCCTCTCGTTGCTATGCATCACCATGATCTTGCGTGTGCGTAGGAAATTTTTGAAATTACTACGTTCCCCAACAGAAGTAATGTCCGCCGCACTGACTAGATGGCCCAAAGGATAACCACACAAAGAAAGTGAAAAATGCATGCGTTAATACTTCTGGCATGTAGAAGAGCCTCTTTTGCATTTGGCTTTGTCGCCATCATGTGCTCTAACAAATCTTTATCCACGAATGCTCATACCCAACAAGATAGTGAGCACTCAATTAATGAATGGCAACACGAGTCCTCCATCCCATAGACCGAGCAACAACTAGATGATGACATCTTCCGATGCATGGAAATATCCTTTGTGGGAAGAGACTGTTACGCGAGGTGGCAAAGAAAATTCTTTAGTTTCTTAGGAACTGTTGGCTTCCATAGTCTCATCCAAGATTGCTCTTCTACCACTGTGCTGCTCAGTGACCAGGCCCTCCCGTCCAGCTAGTCCTCGTGACACCTTTTAGTAGGAGTGTGCATGTGTTAAGCTGATCACTCGCTAGATCTCCACGGGTTTTCAAAACCCAACGACAGGAAATACTTTCTACTTCTTGTGCAAATTGACAGTTGCATTGTCAGAGATGCATCCATTGGCAGAAAAAATTGCTCGAACAACTCCCTATTCACCTCACGATCATATGATCTATTAGTTCAGACACCATCACCGGGGGGGGGATTCTCGGCTAAAGAAACTACAATTCTCATCCTGAGAGGTATCCAATTCTGGTTCAAATATAAGTCATTTTTCCCACCTCCAATACACCAAATAAGCCCTCTAAACCATCACATCTCTTTTCCTTCTATAACGACTCTCCGAATTGCGAGGGATGGTTCCTGCTACCTCTTGAGCTTGCGTTGGTTTTCCTCTTGAAGAGGAAACGGTGATGCAACAAAGTAGAGTCCCTCAGCTTTTGAGAACCAAGGTATCAATCCAGTAGGAGACAACGCACAAGCCACCGAACACCTGCACAAACAAACACCAACTTCCACCCGACGCGACAAAGGGGTTGTCAATCCCTTCACGATTATTTGCAAAGTGAGATCTGATATAGATGGATAATCGGTAAAGTAATATTTTTGGTTTATAGATTGGAAAGTAAAAGATTGCAAAGAAAGAAAATAGGAAACTAAAATTGTAGATCGGAAACTTATATGATGGAAAATAGAAGATTATATGATGGAAAATAGACTCGGGGGCCATAGGTTTCACTAGAGGCATCTCTCAAGATAGAAAATATTACGGTGGGTGAACAAATTACTGCCGAGCAATTGATAAAAAAGCGCAAAGTTATGACGATATCTAAGGCAATGATCATGAATATATGCATCACTTCCATATCAAGTAGACCGACTCCTGCCTGCATCTACCACTATTACTCCACACATCGACCGATTCCTGCGTGCATCTACTACTATTACTCCACACATCGACCAACTCCTGCTTGCATCTAGAGTATTAAGTTCATAAGAACAGAGTAACACATTAAGTGATATGACATGATGTAGCGGGATAAACTCGAGCAATATGATGAAAACCCCATCTTGTTATCCTTGATGGCAACAATACAATATGTGTCGGTTCCCCTTCTATCACTAGGATCGAGCACCGCAAGATTGAACCCAAAGCTAAGCACTTCTCCCGTTGCAAGAAAAACCAATCTAGTTGGCCAAACCAAACCTATAGTTCGAAGAGACTTGCAAAGATATCAAATCATGCATAAAAGAATTCAGATATGATTCAAATAATATTCATAGGTAAGCTGATCATAAATCCACAATTCATCGGATCTCGGCAAACACACCGCAAACGAGTATTACATCGAATAGATCTCCAAGAGCATCAAGGAGAAGATGGTATTGAGAATCAAAGAGAGATAAGAAGCCATCTAGCTACTAGCTATGGACCCGTAGGTCTGTGGTAAACTACTCACGCTTCATCAGAGAGGCAATGGTGTTGATGTAGAAGCCCTCCGTGATCGAATTCCCCTCCGGCAGGATGCCGGAAAAGTCCCCTAGATGGGATCTCACGGGTACAGAAGGTTGCGATGGTGGAAAAGTGGTTTCGTGGCTCTCCAGGAAGGTTTTGGGGTATTTGACAATATATAGGCGGAAGAAATAGGTCGATGGAGTCACGAGGGGCCCACAAGGGTGGGGGCGTGCCCTCCGTCCTTGTGGGTGCCTAGTGGCTTCCCTCACGTGTACTCCAAGTCCTCTGGATGTCTTTTGGTCCAAGAAAAATCATCGCGAAAGTTTCATTCCGTTTGGACTCCGTTTGGTATTCCTTTTCTACGAAACTCTAAAACAAGGGGAAAATAGGAACTGGCACTGGGCTCTAGGTTAATAGGTTAGTCCCAAAAATAATATAAAATGGCATATTAATGCATATAAGACATCCAAAACAGACAATATAATAGCATGAAACAATCAAAAATTATAGATACGTTGGAGACGTATCAGTTCCCTACTTGAGCATCAGTTATAGATGATTCCGTAAAATAGAACGCCTTGAAGATTCTCACACTTCATGATTTTGGATTCTCCAAAAATCCTCCATGCTTTCCTTGTAAGAAGTGCTAAGTTGAACATTTCAAAATCTCTAAAACCGAGGCCACCCATAAACTTTGGCATGGTCATTTTCTCCCAAGAAACCTAACTCGATTTCTTTTGACCTTGTTTACTTCCCACCAGAAGGACCGAATCATATATGTTAGATGCTCACATGTCCCCCTTGGAAATTAAAAGCATCACATTGAATATACCAGAATGACTTGTGCAACTGTTCTAATCAAAATAACCTTTTCTTTCGATGATATTTGTTTTTTCCACCCATCCTTGCACCTTTCTAAACAACCGATCTTTCATATATTTGAATGTCTCATTCTTAGAGTTACCCACATCAAACATAAGGCCAAGGTACTTGTCACCGATTTGTTCATTTGGTACATGGAGAATTATCTCTGCCTCCTCTTTAATGTTATTTGGGCATCCCCTGCTAAAGAAAATACATGACGTATCTCGATATATACGTTCACCAGAAGCTTTAGCACAAGAATCCAACAACAAAAATTACTTCTTCCACCCTCCTCCACATTGCTTTGAAAAACAACAGGTTGTCATCGGCTAAAAAAATGTTTATCGGTGGTGCTGATGATGTCACTTAGAAAAAATGATTGAACTCTGGATTTTAAAAGACACGAAAGGCCCTCTGCCGCAACAAAAACAAGCAAGGTGAAGTATGATCTCCCTGATGTATTCCTCTTATAAACTCCTCAAGCTTATATTCATTAAATAATATTGAGAAAGAGATAGAACTAACCAACCCCATAACAATGACCAGCAAAACCAATTTTTAACATAATAGTTGACAAATAGCTCCATTCCACGCGATAACATGCCTTCGTCATGTCCAATTTTCCACATCATCCCTATGCACTTGAGATTTATTCATAAAATGTAAACACTTATATGCCGAGATAATTTTATATATAATTAGACGACCAGAAACAAAAATAGACTATTCTTCCAAAATACTCTCAAGAAACACCAATTTCAACCGATTGGGAAAACTTTGGAGGCAATTTCATAAAGCACATTGTACATGCTAACTGGGCAAAACTAAGAGACTAAAGTGGGATTATTTACCTTAGGGATTATAACCAATAGAGAATTGTTAATTTTTTTTGGCATTCTCCATCCCTTCAAAATTATGAGGACAACTTTAGTTACCTCAGCACTACGGATGTTCCAATGACACTGAAAAAACTGGGATGGAAAATCGTCAGGCCCTAGCTCATTTGTTCGGGCACATTTGGAATTATGCTTGTTTAACTTCGTCCTCGGAGTAGGAAGTTGTCACCATCTCATTCATGTTAATAGTCATCTTTGTAGGTACCGTGTTAAGAACCACGCGCATGCTGAGACACCCTTAGAAGTATACAAGTTTTTATAAAAACTATTTTCAAAAGGAAATAATATATAGGGTTGGCAGTGACCAACAGGTCTGGTCCATGAGAACACTTCATGCCAAAATAGAGAACACACAACTTGTTGTTGCATGCTACAGTTCACGCCTTAGGAGTCAGTAAATGGTCTAACATCAGTCTTGCAAGGTGATCCAAATAGGGGGGGGATGACTTTCATTTAAGCTTCAAGACTTTCACACATTGCCCCCCTAAAATAGGATATTGTTGCAAGTCTTAGAAGTGAACGGGCCGTCGGGCATCCATAGCCAAGTCTTGATGTCTAGCGATGCCAAGAATTGCACCATATGGGCCGATCTTCGTACCCAGATGTATTGCCACATCATCATGGGTCTTATGGCACCTCCTGTGTCCATAATCTAGTGCCTACCAAGGCGGCCTCTTGGGAGGTTTGACATTTCTGAATGTGCCCTGAGATAAAGAGGGAAAGTTCGGATGCCATATCAAAAGTAAGCAATAGAGTTAGGAATAAATCATGTACAAGCTAAACCGCTAAGACTTTTGACTCTAGCGCCTAAGTTAAAATGTATGCTTGGAGATGTCTTTAGTCGACCTTATTTGTTGAATAGAACCTTATATTTTTGCCACGTTCATCCTAAGATAATTATGCATATCTTTTTCTTCTCCTCCCTAAGTCATATATATTGCTATTCCGCAACCCACGGTTTTGCATCATGCACGTGTCGCGAGGCTATTTTTCTTAGTGCGGGAGTAATATCTTTGCCGTTAGCGAGACATCTACAATGCCATTGTCAATGTCGAAGCTCTACGGCTTCAATTTTGAGTAAACACTATATAATGTGTGCATATATTAGTATGTATGTATCGGTATTGTTATACTTTCTTTATACTAACTTTAATATAAAATTATATTAAGAATGACGAAAGTACTTGACGTGTCTCTTTTTTTGATAAGTTTTTGAAATAGCGTACTGCCCATGCCGAATGGTTATTCGATGTTTCTTTAAGGACACATGACAATTAAAATTCAGCCACGAGGTTGGTCGTAAACCCGGGCAAACGTCGGGCCGAGCTTGTAAAAGTCTGACCTTCATTTCTCAAGCCCAAGCCCGAAATACTCTCTATTTTTAAGCCCGAGCCCGGCCCGAATGTTGTTTTTTAGTACACGCATGTGCTGGCTCGAAGCCTGAAAGCCCGGCCCGAAATACAAAAAAATTGAAGCTCGAGCCCGGCCCAAACTATTTTTCGGGCTGGAAAACAAAGCCCGACCCAGCCCGAATGTCAAGCTCGGCCCGGCCCGGGTTTTTCATGCCGGGCTCAGGCCGGGTCGTCGGGCCGGGCTACCCATGCCCAGGTTTAACTTGGTCGTATCCATAAGAAAGAACCTTCAGAGTATTTTTTTTATTTGAGTGAAAAGAACCTTCAGAACATGAATCGGTCCACGGCTGGAATTATTCTCTACCAGCTATCAATTCCGGTAAATCTATACCTAATATTGAAGGGAATAGGTATTCTTGGTTTGGTTTTTGCTTTGTTTCGTCCTGTTTTGAATAATTTTACATATGCTATGTTTTAGTTGGAAACTGAGACGTACGTGTAAAAGAAACGAAAAACAAAGTGAAACGGCCAGCCCATATCTCTATTTTCTATATGTCCTAGCGGTGCTGGGCCGAGTCTGGCCCGCGTCGGCTGGCTGAACTGCTGTTCGCTCACGCTCGCTGGAGCGAGCCAAAAAGAATTGGTGCTCGCGCTGGAGTCGAACTCGAAACCACACACAAACACAACAATCTTCTCAACCAACTTATCCAGTTGTCTCTTCTAAATTTTCACTGGTTCTTCTCTTTTATACATTACTTTTGACCAAGTTATGTAGGCCAGATTCTCAGTGCATGTTGAGAAAAAACAATGTCTGGATCCGTAAAATAACGTCTAAGGGTAGATTCTCGAAAAGAAAACTGAAAGGATCGATATGGTTGACTAGGGGAAGGTGAATAGGCAACTAACAATTCTTAGCTTTTCTTTAACAATTTAAACTTTGCATCAAAGTAGGTTGTCTAGATATGCAACTAGGTGAGCAACCTATATGATGCAATAAGGATAGGAACACAAGCAAGCAAGATATATGAAACAAATAAGCTTGCAAAAGTAAAGGCACGAGATAACCAAGAGTGGAGACGGTGGAGACGAGGATGTGTTGCCGAAGTTCCTTCCCTTTGAGAGGAAGTACGTCTCCGTTGGAGCGGTGTGGAGGCACAATGCTCCCCAAGAAGCCACTAGGGCCACCCTATTCTCCTCACGCCCTCACACAATGCGAGATGCCGTGATTCCACTATTGGTGCCCTTGGAGGCGGCGACTGTCGTGGTTCTAAGTCTGACAGTAATGTAGGGGGGTAGGTATGGAGAGGCAAGATCTTAGCTATGGAGTAGTTGTAAGCACACGAGGTTTACGAGTTCAGGCCCTTCTCGGAGGAAGTAATAGCCCTACGTCTCGGAGCCCGGAGGCGGTCGACTGGATTATGTGTGTATGAATTACAGGGGTGCAAACCCTTTACACTGAGGAGGGGGTGGCTTATATAGAGTTCGCCAGACCCCTCCGGCCCTCAGTTATGTAGGGTTTCAAATACATTAAGGTCGGGCGTTACTGGTAATGCCCCTAATAAAGTGCTATGATGACCATAAAAGCTACTTAATGACCGACCGTTAGCGTGCGGAGTGACTTTAGATCTCCTGGCCGTCGAGTGGTTGGATCTTGGTCGAGTGATTGCTTCTTGGTCGAGTGTCTTCGAGTCTGTCGAGTGGAACACCTCCAAGTCGATTGAAAGGTGATTTCTTCTAGAGATGTCCTTGGGTAGGGCAGTTAGGACAGGTCCATGACCCTACCCTAGGTACGTAGCTTCATCATTAGCCCCCGAATGGATCGAGGTTTGAGTGGGGAAGGAGTTGAGAACTTCTCCGACTCATTTTTCATGCCATGAGCATATCTTGTTTCGGATCAATGAACCTGAGTGATGACCGCAACTTCCTTTTCAGTCGCCTTGATCCATTCTTAGTTTTTTGTCGAGTGAGTTTCTTTACTTGAAAAGCTCCGAGTGACGGTGTGGAGGAGATCTTCCGTTTGACAAGTTGTTCTGCTGCCCACAGACTTCGCGGGATTCGAATTTTGGGAAGCGCGCGGGATGGGGGAGGCCGCAGTAATCAGATGGGATAGGGTGGAGCCGCCTCGATCTCCGCGCCACCTTTTACGCTACGTATCGCGCGCGTGATTGTTATGGGATTTGACAGGATTGTCCGGGCCTACCAGTCAGACACTCGGAAGTGACCTCATATAAGGCGTCAGACTGGGGTTTCTTGAACAGTGTGTTCTCATTTCCTCTTCTCCTCTTCAGGCTTCTTCGTCGCGCTCGCCCTCGCCCCAGCGCCGCCGCTCCGTATGCGTCTCGCCGGCGACGATGGGGAAGGAGAAGACGGTGGCTCTGGAGCGGGCGAAGAAGGCGACGACAAAGGCGAAGGGGAAGGCGACCAGTCGGGGTGGATCTTCCTCACGAGCCGGCCTGCCGAAGGGCTGGATCCAGGGCGACTGGATCCGCTCGGCGATCCGCCAAGAAGACCTTGACGACCTAGCCGACGGAGGACTGATCCCCCATGGATCGGCGCGGCTTCTGGGGAAGGAATCCGAGCCGCAACCTCGGGAGGGTGAGTGCGTTCTCCTTGCCACCCACGTCGACCGTGGATTTTCCTTGCCTCCTCACCCTTTCTTCCGGGGATTTCTGAATTTCTTTGGGGCACAACTCCACCACTTCACTCCCAACACAATCGTGTATCTCGCTGCTTTCGTGTCTTTGTGTGAGAATTTCTTGGGTTGTCAGCCTCACTTGGGTCTTTTCAAGCACATTTTCACCTGTCGTTCTCAGACGGTGAAAAAGGCCAATCCGAGTGATGAGAGAACACAAGTGATTCAGATGTGTGGGGGTCTTGGTGTTCAGATGAGAGGGAAAAGTTCCTTTCCGGCCATGATTCTTCTCGACTCGGTCCGCGGATGGCAGTCGACCTGGTTTTACTGCAAAGACCAGCCGACGCCAGGGCAGTCGACTGGCCTCCCTCCTTTTACCATGGACCGAGTGAGGAAACCCTCCTCTTTGAAGGTGCTCCCGGAGGAGAAGGCACAAGTTAGGGTGCTGGTCGAACGAGTGGTCCAGCTTATCCGTGACGGGGTCACTGGTATGGATCTCTTGGAGGTTTTCCTTCGGCGGCGCATCCAGCCTCTTCAAGCTCGAGACCATCCGATGTGGATGTATTCGGGTCTTGACGACACCACTCGGATTCACCCGGAGGAGGTCGATGATGACACACTGGAGGGGTGGTCGGGCATCACCGGAAACAAGGACAACCCCAGGGGAGCCAGGAGAGTTCCTCCATTCAACCAGTCCCACGAACCAAAAAAGGTCTGATTCTGAGCTTTTGATTATAATCTGAATTCACTCGAGCAGCTGTCTATACTGCCTCGACTGACTTTATTCTTCCTACTTTCTTTCAGGCCCTTATCGAAATGTACTCAATGCCCAACGGAGAGCAAGAGCAAGATCTGGAAGGAGAGGCGAGCGGCGGCGGTAGTGGCGAATGGCATTCTGACGGAGAAGAGGACGAAGAAAGCGACGATTCAAGTGACAAAGAAGTCGAGTCGCCTCCTCGCAGGGAGAGGCGATCCAAGCTTGACCAAGAACGACCGAGCGCCCGTGAAAAGGCGATTGCTCAGACTGGTCAGTCTTCAAAGTGTCCTCGGACATCTTCACCAACCCCAACTGAAAAAGTGTCGAAGCATCTCAAAGTTGTAGCGCAAAAGCCTCGAAAGGCGTTGCCGAAGATTAAGATCGAGATCCCCGTCGCTTCTGCATGAGTGTCTCCCTTTGTATTCACTCGACGCTCCGTGCTGTTTATTTTTTCTTGATTTAACCAGACGACTGTGGAACTGGCAGCGCTGCTACTTCCGGGACCTCAGCTTACAGAGATGAGGATGAGGTAATGGGGGATGCAGTCACTTCCAATCTGGGTATGATTTTTGTCATTCTGTCTTTATTTGGTCGACTCAACTGCAATGTGTACCATTGGGTGATGTGATTTTGGCGATTGATCTTTGAACAGCTCCTAACATTATTGAACTCCCTGATGATGATGATGAAGAGCCTGAGAGGCCTTTGACGAGGAAAAATAGGAAAGCTCCTGCAAGCAAGGTGCCATAGTCGACGCCAATGGCGGAACCAGTCGTTTAGGACGCTGGTGATGCCAATCGGGGTTCTATTACCTTCGCCATACCATTGTCGAGTGCCCTGCCTTCTTCGTCGACTACTCAAGCTCCTGCCGACCCACCTTCAGTTTTTGCGGTCCATCATGTCCCAGAGGACGAAGTGAATGCTGCCAAGGAAGCCGTACGCCAGGCGGGCATTATGATGGAGAAGGTGAAGATGGTGCGGGACGCCAGTCAGGCCGCCTATGACGCCAGCTCAGCTCTCCAAAGCAATGTTCAGGTTAGCTGGTCACCGCTTGTTCTGTTAGGATATGCTATCTGGAGACTCTCTTTCCGAAAATCTTTGCATTTGTACACCCACTGGGCGCGTCGATTGAATTTTTGGACTAGTGGGGGCACGCTGAGTGCACCCACTGGGTGTAATCCCCGAGACTACGGTGGACTGCTGGCAGTCGACTGTAGTCTATGTATTTTGATTCTTTTGCTCGATCTGGTCTGGCCGTGTCGAGTGTAAACCGAACTGATGGGGGCACGCAAAGTGCACCCACTGGGTGTAGTCCCCGAGACTACGGTAGACTGCTGGCAGTCGACTGTAGTCTTTGTATTTTGATTCTTTCGCTCGATCTGGTCTGGCTGTGTCGAGTGTAAACTGAACCAGTGGGGGCACGCAAAGTGCACCCACTGGGTGTAGTCCCCGAGACTATGGTGGACTGCTGGTAGTCGACTGTAGTCTGTGTATTTTGATTCTTTCGCTCGATCTAGTCTGACCGTGTCGAGTGTAAACCGAACCGGTGGGGGCACGCAAAGTGCACCCACTAGGTGTAGTCCCCGAGACTATGGTGGACTACGAGCAGTCGACCGTAGTCTTAGTATTGATTGTCTTTGTCGTTTTTTGCTGTAAAATAACTTCCCCTCCCTGTTTGCAGAAATCTTGCGATCTTGGAGCTCGCTTTGTTGACTTGGAGAAACAGCAGATCCAGCTAAACCTTGACTTGGAATTGGCCAAGACAGAGCTGCAAAAGGCCAAGGACGACGCCAATGGTAAGACGAGCTTGTCGACTGGTTTGTCTTAGGCTTGAGTACCCTTCTGCTCTTTCTGAATCAAGTACCATTTCTTTGCAGAAAAACTGAACGAAACTCTGGAGAAGAAGGATCAGGATTTGGCTGCTGCTCAAAAGAAAGCTGATGATAGAACCGCGCTGGCTGAACAGAAACTGGCTTCAGTCGACCAATTGGAAGAAGAGAACGCCAAGATGAAATCTGCCCTAAATGAAGCCAACAAGGAGTGCACGCGCTTGAAAAAGGACAATCTCAACCTGTACGAGAAGATGGAAGGCATCGCTCGCAGGAGGGACGACCTGGAGAGCTATCTGAGGAGCCTTGCCAAGAAGTTGTTCATCAAGCTTGAAGGTATACATTTTGTTCCGACTAATGTTTTTTTTGACTCAACATACGAAAATTGACTTATCCTTGGATCACGAATGCAGAGTTATGCTAGAACTTCGAGGAGGAGACTGGGCGGATTGAGCCAGGTTTGGACCCCATCAACTCTCCCGTGAAAGATGAAACTGCCATGAATCTGCTCCGACTGGAATCCCGCATCAACGGTGTTGTGGACTACTTGGCTCGACCGAAGGTCGCCACGTCACGGATCGACATGACACTTTGGCCAGGGGCCACGCTCCAGAATGATCTCGAGTCTCTGATGACTCGACTTAACGAGATCCCTGGTCAAGTGTAGGAGTGGAAGAAATCTTCTGCCCGGTGTGGTGCTGATGTGGCTCTGTCTTTGGTTCGTGTCCACTGCAAGGAGGTGCGACAAGATAAGCTGGCAGCAATCAAGGTCGCCAACACCCAGAGGCATGACTTCCGATCTTTTATGGAGACTTTTATTGCTGCAGCCACTCGGATCGCCGACGGTGTCGACCTGGACGAGTTTGTCGAGCCTGCCAGTCCTCCTCCTGTGGAGTGAACAAACTTTTATGACCCACCTTAAATTTGCCTCGGAATGCCGAGTGGTTTTTGTAACCATTGAACTCTTTCGGGCTGAATGCCCGAGCACTTCGATCTGCGGTCTGGAACCTTTAGGATTTATCTAAACTTGGTTTGTCGTTGAATATCTTCATGAATTCTCCGTCGAGTGGAACTCGTTCTTCACTCGAGACAACTTTTGTATTTGTGGCGCAGCTCCGAAGGAGAAGGTAGCAGTCGACCTGCACCTTGTTGTCCTTGCGGGTCGGGATGGAGCACATGTTGTATTTGTGGCGAAGCTCCCAAGGAGAAGGTGGCAGTCTACCTGCACCTCGTCGTCCTTGCGGATTGGGATGGAGCGCACGTTGTATTTGTGGCGAAGCTCCCAAGGAGAAGGTGGCAGTCGACCTGCACCTTGTCGTCCTTGCGGATCGGGATGTGTTTCGTACTTAGGTGAGTACTGGACTGCGGCTAAGCCTCCGAGTGGGAGGGTCGCTCTCCACTCGGTAGGATTTTTCGAACTTAGGCGAGTACTGGACTGCAGCTAAGCCCCCCGAGTGGGAGGGTTGCTCTCCACTCGGTAGGATTTTTTAAACTTAGGCGAGTACTGGACTGCAGCTAAGCCCCCGAGTGGGAGGGTCGCTCTCCACTCGGTAGGATTTTTCAAACTTAGGCGAGTACTGGACTGCAGCTAAGCCCTCGAGTGGGAGGGTCGCTCTCCACTCGATAGGATTTTTCAAACTTAGGCGAGTATTGGACTGCAGCTAAGCCCCCGAGTGAGAGGGTCGCTCTCCACTCGGTAGGATTTTTCAAACTTAGGCGAGTACTGGACTGCAGCTAAGCCCCCGAGTGAGAGGGTCGCTCTCCACTCGGTAGGATTTTTCAAACTTAGGCGAGTACTGGACTGCAGCTAAGCCCCCGAGTGGGAGGGTCGCTCTCCACTCGGTAGGATTTTTCAAACTTAGGCGAGTACTGGACTATAGCTAAGCCCCCGAGTGGGAGGGTCGCTCTCCACTCGGTAGGATTTTTCAAACTTAGGCGAGTACTGGACTGCAGCTAAGCCCCCGAGTGGGAGGGTCGCTCTCCACTCGGTAGGATTTTCAAATACTTAGGCGAGTACTGGACTGCATCTAAGCCCCCGAGTGGGAGGCTGGCTCACCACTCGGTAGGATTTTCAAATACTTAGGCGAGTACTGGACTGCAGCTAAGCCCCTGAGTGGGAGGCTGGCTCACCACTCGGTAGGATTTTCAAATACTTAGGCGAGTACTGGACTGCAGCTAAGCCCCCGAGTGGGAGGCTGGCTCACCACTCGGTAGGATTTTCAAATACTTAGGCGGGTACTGGACTGCAGCTAAGCCCCCGAGTGGGAGGCTGGCTCTCCACTCGGTAGGATTTTCAAATACTTAGGCGAGTACTGGACTGCAGCTAAGCCCCCGAGTGGGAGGCTGGCTCTCCACTCGGTAGGATTTTCAAACACTTAGGCGAAACGGGTTCGCAGCTAAGCCCCCGAGTGGGAGGCTGGCTCACCACTCGGTAGGAAATTATTTTTACAAACTTAGGCGAAACAGATTCGCAGCTAAGCCACCCACTGGGGGATTTCTCACGCAAACAAAAACAATAACAATCACTGGGAAAATTTTAACGCTCTTGTCTTTGATAAATAAACTACAGAAGTTTTTCTTATTACATCTCATCCGAGTGAGAATTCAAGTATAAAAGGGGCGGAGCAGCTCCGCATTCTAGGCTCGTGGCTCATCAATCTGGCGATCGACATTATAAAGGTGGTACGATCCATTGTGGAGGACTCTGGTGACTATGAAGGGACCTTCCCAAGTAGGAGCGAGTTTGTGTGGTTTCTGTTGATCCACTCGGAGGACCAAGTCTCCTTCTTGGAAGGATCGACTCTTCACATTTCTGGCATGGAATCGACGCAAGTCTTGCTGATAGATGGTCGATCGGATCATGGCCATTTCTCTCTCTTCTTCCAGGAGGTCGACTGCGTCCTGCCGGGCTTGTTCTGCTTCATCTTCAGAGTAGAGCTCGACTCGGGGTGCGTTGTGAAGCAGGTCACTCGGCAAAACTACTTCGGCTCCGTAGACCAAAATAATGGGGTTCTTCCAGTCGATCGGTTCGGGGTTGTCCTCAATCCCCAAAGAACTGATGGAAGCTCGTCAACCCATGCACCTGCTGCGTGCTTGAGATCGCGCATTAGTCGGGGTTTCAGTCCTTTGAGAATTAAGCCGTTTGCTCTTTCCGCTTGTCCATTCCACTGGGGGTGAGCGACTGAAGCGTAGTCGACTCGTGTGCCTTGAGAGGCGCAAAAGGCTCTGAATTTGTCGAAATCAAAGTTTGACCCATTGTCAGTGATGATGCTGTGCGGAACTCCATATCTGAATATCAACTCTCTGATGAAACTGATAGCAGTGCAAGCATCAAGATTCTTGATAGGCTTAGATTCAATCCATTTGGTGAACTTGTCGACTGCTACTAGCACATGAGTGAAGCCGCTCCTGCCCGTTCTCAGTGGTCCAACCATGTCCAGTCCCCAAACAGCGAAGGGCCAGACGAGTGGAATGGTTTTCAGGGCTGACGCGGGTTTGTGTGACATATTGGAGTAAAACTGACATCCTTCACATTTGTCGACTATCTCTTTCGCCATTTCATTCGCTCTTGGCCAGTAGAATCCTGCTCGGTATGCTTTAGCCACAATGGTCCGAGAGGACGCATGATGACCACAAGTCCCCGAGTGGATATCATCAAGGATTATCTGACCTTCTTCTGGTGTTATACACTTCTGACTGACCCCAGTCGCGCTTTCTCTATACAACTGTCCCTTTATGACTGTAAAGGCCTTGGATCGACGGACGATCTGTCGAGCCTCTTCTTCGTCCTTTGGGAGTTCTTTCCTTAGGATGTACGCGATGTATGGTACCGTCCAGTCGGGAGTGATGACCAAAACTTCCATGATCAGGTCGACCACAGTTGGAACTTCAACTTCAATCGGATCCGTGGCACTTTTTGGCTGCGGGGCTTCTTCAGTGAAGGGATCCTCCTGAACTGATGGTGTGTGGATGTGTTCCAAAAACACATTGCTGGGAATGGCTTCTCTTTTGGAACCTATTTTCGCCAAATCATCAGCTGCTTGATTTTTCAGTCGGGGTATGTGATGAAGTTCTAACCCCTCGAATTTCTTCTCCAGCTTTCTCACCGCATTGCAATAACCAGTCATGGCCGGACTTCTGACGTCCCACTCTTTCATCACTTGATTAACCACCAAATCTGAGTCGCCATAGACCATGAGGCGACGGACGCCGAGTGAAATGGCCATGCGCAACCCATATAAAAGTGCTTCGTATTCTGCTTCGTTATTGGAGGAATCAAAGTGGATTTGAAGAACATATCAGAGCTTATCTCCTCGGGGGGAGACCAATACTACTCCGGCACCGGAACCATTCAGCATTTTGGAATCGTCGAAGAACATGGTCCAATGCTCCGAGTGAACCTGAGTCGGCAGTTGTTGTTCAATCCACTCGGCGACGAAATTTGCTATTGCTTGGGACTTGATAGCTTTCTTTGCCTCAAACTTGATATCTAGAGGAAGGGGTTCAATCGCCCATTTTGCCACTCGACCAATTGCATCTCTGTTGTGCAGGATCTCTGACAATGGAGCGTCGCTGACGACCGTAATGGAATGATCAGAGAAGTAGTGAGCAACCTTCTTTATGGTCATATAAATCCCATATACAAGCTTCTGATAATGAGGATATCTTTGCTTCGACGGGGTCAAAACTTCAGAAACATAATATACTGGGCGCTGAACTTTGAAGGCTTTTCCTTCTTCTTCCCGCTCGACCGTAAGTACCATACTGACGACTTGTCCCGTGGCTGCGATGTAAAGCAGCAAAGGCTCTTTGCTGATTGGAGCAGCAAGCACCGGCTGGGTGGAGAGCAGAGCTTTGAGCTCTGCAAATGTTGCATCAGCTTCAGGAGTCCACTCGAACTTGTCTAACTTCTTCATCAATCGGTAGAGAGGCAATGCCTTTTCACCGAGAGGAGAGATGAATCGACTTAAAGCGGCCAAGCAACCAGTAAGCTTCTGGACGTCGTGCACTCGCACAGGACGTTTCATCTGGAGTATAGTACCGACTTTTTCTGGATTGGCGTTGATTCCCCATTCGGAAACGAGAAAACCGAGTAACTTTCCGCCAGGAACTCCGAATGTGCACCCGATTGATATGTTTAAAGTCAATGCACATGCGAAGTGACTTGTCCTTCTTGGGGACCATGACAACATTGGCGAGCCACTCGGAGTGGTAAATCTCTTGGATGAACTCCGCTGCTAAGAGCCGAGCCACCTCCTCACCAATAGCCTTTCTCTTCTGGACGGCGGACCATCGGAGGTGTTCTTTGACGGGTTTCACTTTTGAGTCGACTCGTAGGCGGTGCTCAGCCAGCCCCCTAGGAACACCCGGCATGTCAGAAGGCTTCCATGCGAAGATGTCACAGTTCTCACGGAGGAACTGGATGAGCGCTTCTTCCTATTTGGAGTCGAGTGTTGTTGAGATATGAGTCGGAGCAGCACTGGGATCAGCTGGGTGAACGTGAGCCGGCTTCGTTTCACCAGACGACTGAAAAGCTGATTCTGTAGCGGGCTTCTTGGCTCGCAACAAATCACTCGGGTCCGCAGTCTTCTGGTACTCCTACAACTCCACCACTGCCATCTGAGCATCAGCGATCTTTGAGCCTTTCTGAAAACACTCTTCTGCTTTCTTCCGATTGCCCGTAACATTGATCACACCTTTGGGACCAGACATCTTCAATTTGAGATACACATAACATGGTCGAGCCATGAAGCGTGCGTAAGCTGGCCTGCCCAAAATAGCGTGATAAGCACTTTGGAAATCCACGAATTCGAACGTCAACTTTTCTTTGCGGTAATTCTTGGAATCACCGATAACCACATCAAGAGCAATTTGGCCGAGTGACTCAGCCTTCTTCCCAGGAATGACTCCATGGAAACTCATGTTGCTGGTATTGAGTCTGGACATCGGAATGCCCATCCCTTTCAACGTCTCAGCATACAGTATGTTCAAACCACTGCCACCATCCATCAAGACTTTGGTCAGTCGAGTGCCTTCAACAACTGGGTCGACCACCAAAGCTTGCCTCCCAGGGATGGCAATGTGCGTTGGGTGATCGGACTGGTCGAATGTGATGGCAGTCTGATACCACTTCAGATAACTGGGTGTTGCCGGAGCAACCATATTCACCTCATGGTTGATAACTTTCAGTCGACTTTTGCTTTCAACATCAGCAAAAATCATCAAGGTGGAATTGACCTGGGGGTATCCATCATCACTGTTTTCCTTGTCCTCAACTTTGCCCGACTCCTTTTCCTTATCTTTGGGTTGTTTGCCCTGGAACTGCTGGATCAAGAGCCGACACTGTCGAGTGGTATGTTTCGGGTAAATGAGCTTACCCTCTTCATCTTTCTTGGTGTGGATGTGACATGGCAAATCCAACACATCATTTCCGTCTTGGTCTTTAACTTTCTTGGGGTTCCAAGGCCCTTTGGGTTTCCCCTTAAACTTTCCTTGAGTTCCAACCAAGGCTTCTCCAGGAGCAGCTGGCTCGGCTTTCCGCTTCTGCTTCCGATTGGAATTTCCTCCTCCGGTTTCTTGGGCGACTGACTTGTGCTTGCCACTCCGAAGTAGATCCTCATCTTCACCATTAGCATACTTGGTGGCAATCTCCATCATCCGATTCAGAGACATGTCTCCGGTTCGACCGAATTTCAGATTCAGTTCTTTGTACTTGACGCCTTCTTTGAAGGCACAGACTGCTTGGTGATCAGGCACATTCTCTACCGTGTGATGTAACGTGATCCATCTCTGGATGTAATCCCTCAAAGTTTCATTCGGCTTCTGCACGCAAGACCGCAGCTCCGTCAGCCCTACCGGTCGCTTGCATGTTCCTTCAAATGTGGTGACAAACACTCGGGCGAGATCTTCCCAAGTGTAAATGCTGCTGGGTGCTAACTGATTCAGCCACGCTCTGGCCGAGCCCTCCAACATGAGAGGCAGGTGCTTCATGGCCACTTCATCATTGCCACCGCCAATCTGGACAGCCACTCGGTAGTCTTCAAGCCAAGTATCGGGCTTGGACTCACCAGTGAACTTACTGACTCCAGTCGCCAACCTGAAGTTGGAAGGAATCACAGCGGCCCTGATGGCTCTACTAAAGCACTCTGGCCCCGAAACATGTACTCTGCTGCTGGTAGGTGCATCTCTGTCGTGACCTTCTCGGTGAGCTCTGTTCCTGTCGACCAAACCTTGAACGAGAATGGATCTCGCATCAAAGCCTGGTTCCCTGGGGTCGACTGGAATTCTTCGCCCAACACTATGAGGGCGCATGTCATCCTGCTGTCGAGGCACATACGATCCACTCCTCGAGGGAGGGGTGGGAACTCAACGTCGATCGTCATGATCGAATCGGTGATCATACTGCTCACGGTTTCCGTACTGATCATGCCGGTCCTTATGTCCCTCACGCCTCGGGGGCGATCTTGGGCTATGAGCCGACTGGACTGTGTCTGCAGCAATGGATATGCTATGAATCCTGTTCCGCGACTGAGAAACAGCGGAATTCTGGTCTCCTGCTGTCCGGAGTAACGCTCTGATCTGCAGCAAGCCTTTGCCAGCCTCTGACTGGGAAGGCTGAATCGACTCTGCTATACGGGCTGTAGCTGCTAAATTCTAAATCGGAGTTCGATATACCTGCGGGGGCGGAAAGAGCTGACGTCGACTAGATTCTGGAACCCGTTGTCACACACGATCGTCGAGTGCTCGCTGGAGGTTCTCCAGTCGAGTGCGCTCAACCAAGTTTGCCAGGCACGCGTCCTCCAAGGCACGAGCCTCGGGGGTTTCTCCAACGATAGGAGTGTGTAGTGCATCCATGTTCCGGCGACGAAGTTCTTCTCTCTGCAGCGACGTGAGAGGCTTGGGGAGATATTCCTCATGGGGATGCGCCGGGTCGCCTCCACCTGCACCTTCCTCGATGCGGGGAAAACCGGGAGGACTGCGCGGTCCATCGACCATCAGAACCTCTGCCGCCGGATCACTGCTGTCGCACTCGGATGCGGTCTCTGTGGATCCAGTCAAACAGGCCATAGAGGGATTCGTCGGGCTCGATCGCCGGGACTTGAGGGGTGGCCGACTGGCGTGCCACTGCGTGTCTCACCCATCGCTGAAGTCTCGACGGACCGGAGCGCTTGCGCTGATGGGAAATAGGGAGGGAGGACAACACAAGGGCCGACCGATAAATGGGTCAACGATTGCCGCAAGAGGACGTCGTGAACGCACGCGCGAAAGTGCGTTGCCCCATGGACAGGGAGTGCGTCGACGTCGAGCGGAGCCTCCTGAAGCCAAGTGGAGTCGTCGGCGATGAACGTGAGCGCACTGAGACGGATCTCGCGGCCCTCCACCAAAACTCCATCAGAAACCATGATGATTTGGATCGGAAAAGATTGCAACTCCTCCAACAAATCGCTAAGACACCGCCCCAAGGTGGGCGCCAACTGTCGTGGTTCTAAGTCTGACAGTAATGTAGGGGTAGGTATGGAGAGGCAAGATCGTAGCTATGGAGTAGTTGTAAGCACACGAGGTTTACGAGTTCAGGCCCTTCTCGGAGGAAGTAATAGCCCTACGTCTCAGAGCCCGGAGGCGGTCGACTGGATTATGTGTGTATGAATTACAGGGGTGCAAACCCTTTACACTGAGGAGGGGGTGGCTTATATAGAGTTCGCCAGACTCCTCCGGCCCTCAGTTATGCAGGGTTTCAAATACATTAAGGTCGGGCGTTACTGGTAACGCCCCTAATAAAGTGCTATGATGACCATAAAAGCTACTTAATGACCGACCGTTAGCGTGCGGAGTGACTTTAGGTCTCCTGGCCATCGAGTGGTTGGATCTTGGTCGAGTGATTGCTTCTTGGTCAAGTGTCTTCGAGTCTGTCGAGTGGAACACCTCCAAGTCGATTGAAAGGTGATTTCTTCTAGAGATGTCCTTGGGTAGGGCACTTAGGACAGGTCCATGACCCTACCCTAGGTACATAGCTTCATCAGCGACCGAACCTTTACAAACTAGGTTGGGGCAATCTCCACAACTCAATTGGAGGCTCCCAACGACACCACGAAGCTTCACCACAATGGACTATGGCTTCGCGGTGACCTCAACCGTTTAGGATGCTCAAACACCCAAGAGTAACAAGATCCGCAAGGGATTAGTGGGGGGAATCAAATATCTCTTGGTGGAAGTGTAGATCGAGGCCTTCTCAACCACTCCCGAGAAAATCAACAAGTTTGGTCGGCTAGGGAGTGAGATCGGGCGAAAATGGAGCTTAGAGCAATAATGGAGCTTAGGGGTGGAAGAGGTGAGTCAACGGGGAAGAAAGGAACCCCTTATATAGTGTGGGAAAAGGATCCAACCGTTACCCACCAACCAGCCCGCGGCCAGCGGTACTACCGCGCCTGGCCAGCGGTACTACCACAAGGCCGCGCGGTACTACTGCTTGCCACCAAGCGGTACTACCGCACGGCTGTGCGGTACTACCGTACCAACCCACGGTACTGCCGCAACCCCAGCGACAGAAAAGAAAAACAGACGCGCAGGAGCTGGGGGCGGTACTTCCGCACGCACGGTACTACCGCGCCCCCCATGCGGTACTACCGCAAGGCAAAAACCCCCAGCCAGGGGGAAAGGAACTTCCGTGCCTACTTCCGCAAAGAAACGGAAGTAGCAAAAACCCGACACAGTAGTACTGCTGAGGGGCGGTACTACTGCCTGACTGCATAGCACGGTACTACCGCTCGGCGAAAACGGTACTACCGCGGTAGGTGCGGATGTAAAAAATTACATCCGCCCCTACTACCGCAAAGGGGCGGCACTAGCCTGGTGGGCAGCGGTAGTGCGGCTCCAGGGGAGCGGTACTACCTTGGGCACCTGCAGTACTACCGCGCCACCGCACGGTACTACCGCGGATGCCTACGGTACTACCGTTTTCCTAGGAGCAGTACTATCGCGACCAACCACAGCAGCCAGACAAGGGAGGCAAGAAAATGAAGGAAGCTCCAAAGAAAAAGGAGGGGACAAGAAGGAGACGTGTACGTGATGATTCCATCCAAACCTTTCCAACGCGGACCCCCTCTTAATAGTACGGCTTTCCTATGACTCAAATCCACCAAAAAGAAACGTAGAAAAGACGCCGTCTTCATCAGTCTTCGAGGGGCACCCAATCGTCTTGTGCCTAGCAATGAAGTGTCTGGAATACTCAAGGCACACGATTAGTCCGTAAATGCGTTGTCATCAATCACCAAAACACTTAGGGATAAATATGCCCTTACAAAAACATGTATGTGTAGAAACTTGCTATTTTGAATTGTCAGGTGAAGAAACTTGATATGATGACCTTTTTACCTTTTTTGAGACAATGATGCCCTTTTTACCTAATCCACGGTAATAATCGATGGCAGAGCCTGCCTAAAAAAACATGGGCTGAGTGGGCCTTTTATACCACCTCGATTAAATAGTTGGGTTCGCTGCCCGATTAAATAGTACCACCTCGCCTTTTATACCAAATTTTACAGATTTATATATGTGCCTCGAGAATAAGAACACAAAAAGGATGATGTGTGTGTCTCATTCATCCAGTGGGCATAAAAAGAAAGAGAAATTAATACCTAGGAATTAAATATCCAAAGATGTGAGGGGGCACGACATAGATTCCTACAGAACAAATAAAAATGATACAAGCGTGTGGAGTAATAACGCAATGGAATCATACGAGGTAGGAGGGCACGACATGATAGTGGATTTGGAAGGTGAGATGGGCTAAAACGCATTTAGCAAGATTTCTTTACGACTCCATGCGAATTCCAAAAAATTGCTCCAACTTTCAAATAATGCCTTGGTGTGTAGGATTTGAAAATTAGGCCTTTTAAATAACAAGAGCAGTTGTACAAATATCATACCAAAAATATCATACGTAATGGTTTTTAATGTACGACCTATAGGCATTTTTGGTAGCATTCGTCTCGCTTCCCCCCGTTGGGTGGCACCATTCAGCTATAATTATCCCGCGTTGTTGTGGAGGACACGTTAATTATTTCTCCCGTTGCAACACACGGGTATATGTGCTAGTCGACCACTTAAATCTGCAATAATTTCTTGATATCTTGGAAAATCTCACGGATCACAACAACATTTGAGCTATCAAAAAATGCTAAACTTAAAGTATCTACAGCCGGACTTTGCGAATCCGACCCCTTAAACGCCCACACGCCGAGCGCGTCCACAGACACTGACTGGGCACTCTCTAAATCCGCGCCTCCACACCAGCGTATCTCATACCCGACACCCTATATCCATACAAATTCATGTAACGTAGTACGTAGATCACCAAACGATCAAAATCGACAGGAAACGAACATATAAACCAATACCAAACGGGCATAATTCACATAAACATCACCAAAAGATCACCAAACGGGCATAGTTCACACAGTTCAATGATCCGGCATATTCTAACTACATACTAGAACCCGATTATATAAAAGGAGAGGGCGAGCTTCACCACTTCCTTGCCGGCCCTTTGCCTTTCCGGTCGCCGGTGCTGCTATAGGCGTCCGTAGCAAGAGGTGGGTCGACGTGGAGTCGGACCTGTCGGAGGAGGAGGAATCGGAGATGAGGATGTAACCTTGCAAGCGCCGGACGATGCGGTCTTGCTTGCGCTTGAGCTTGGCCACCCTCACCGCCTCTGCCGCTGCCGTCGCCGCCTCCCGCTCAGATTGCTCAATGCCGAGCCGGAGCTACTTGGTTGATCCTCCGGAGCTGCCAGGCGTCCGTATCCGCCGTTATAAGTGACTGACGGTACACCCACTGGAGGAGACGCTCCTCCTCGTTGGGCACTGGCATGCCACGACGGCGGCAGAAGGACTGCACAGCCACGTTGTACCCGCCCCCATCTCCCTTGCCCTCTGCCTCTCACGGCGGGCGACGCGTGCCTCCGACTCCAGAGTCCGCATCCGCAGCACCGGCGGAGCGGGCACTAGAACCCACCGCTGCCCGCGCGGAGCAACTACTGTAGGTAGAGGAGGCCGTCGAGCGGGCAGAGAAGATTGGGCAGTCCGGGTAGATCCGCGCATGGGGCGGGAAGGGTCGGCGTGGCGGCGACGGGCGGCAGGAGGCGTCACACCGGACCAGGAGCTGCCGCCTGTATCGACCCACGACCGCTCGAGCGCGATACGGAGCGCTAGCTCGTACCCGTCTCTGGAGTTGCTGTCGGAGTGGCTGCCGGTGCTTGACATGCTCGTCGACGCTAAGGATTGGGCGGATTGAGGAAAGGGGAGCATCAGGGAGCGGAGCAGAGTGAAGTGAGCTAGGGTTTGCTTTGGAGGGGGATTTTGTGGTGTCAGGGTGGGCCAGCGGTGGGCCAGGCTGACGTGACGAACGCGTCCGGGTCGCCTCATATCTGCTCTATATTTGGGCTGGATATGAGGGATACCGGTCAGTCCGGACGTTTGTCTGTATTTTGAGAGTTTCGATTGAGTCAGGTTTTTGTGATTGGTTAGTGAATAGTGACCGAATGGCCCGCCCTAACGTAACGTGTTTAAGAGGTCCAGCTATAGATGCTCTTATATCGAAATTGCATTGGAGCACACGACGACTACACCCATTGGAATCTGCCCCATTCATTTGCCTCGGGACTCACGCTGCTATGTTAGATAGTCTGTATTAGGAGATTTTGAACTATGTATCTCATATAGTACAGGCTTGTATTGGATGTTCTTTTCAGACTGACGTTGTCAGTGAGCACAGACCTCAACCACCAACGCCCAACAACCTAATCAATGCGCCCACGTCCCTTCCTCTTTTCATGAAGCCATCTTCCCCCGGACGCCCTTTCTTCTCCACCATAAGTGACACTGCACATGTTCTTCTTCCTGTTTCTACTTTTCCCTCTTCTCTTTTTGCTCCTAGTCTCCTCCTTCAACAATGTGGATGTGGGAAAAAGCCAGGAGGAACAAGGAACACCATGCCGCCGGCGAGGAACAACGTTGAGGACGAACTAGGTAGTCACTCGAGCTTGCCGCGCACCATGTGGACGCGACCAGCGAGAAATGTGTGAGAAAAAAGCCAGTGTAAGATTATGCCGTTGATGATGAGAAAATTGATGCAGTCGCTGGTCTAGCTTATCGGGTCAGTGACACCACGTCTTCCCAGGCCGTCGGCACCATGGCCTTCAATCCTACAGCCAGCGGTACTGCATCCAAGCATGAAGCTGGCCGCTTCCTGCGTCGTCCTCCTTGTTGAGGTCGTGAGCTTCATGCTTTTGGCCTTCGTCCTTGACATGTGCTTTGTGCATGGTTGACGTTCGTCAACCTGTTCCCACTTAATTGTCACAAACTTACTCTATTCCATCTTAACCCGAGCTTCCTCGCATGTGTCATGAGCCCATGGCAGAGTTGTGGGGCCGAAATAAATGTGATTCATTGTTCCCACGTTGTATACTTCTCGTATTGGTTAGAATCAAAAGTAAATTGCATTAAGTACACCCATTCCGAGATAATAATGGACATACAGATTTCGAAGGGCTGCGTCGCCGAGTGCTCGTAGTCCACTTCCCTCTTATGGCCCAGTTCTTTCGGCTCAATTCTGAAGAATTACTGCCCGGAGAATCACAATCGCAAAAGAACTCGTTTCTTCCCCAGGAATCATCCGAGAATTATCAGAATCGCTAGTGTATTTGAGAATCATGAAAACTCGGCAATTCTGGCAATTCTAGCCGGGCCCTCAAAAGAAAACTGTTTGGTTTGAACTACTACCCCTATTGGGGACTCAAATTACAGCCAATATGTCACTCGGCCAGCTCGACCGAACGACTTCATACAACAATTACAAGTTGGAATTACAGAAAAGAACTGAACAGACAATTTTATGGGCAGTTTTGATAATTCTCTAGAATTATAGGGCGAAAAGAACTGGCCCTATATCCCATACACTACCACGAAATTACGACATCCTCCCATCGGAGAAATCCGGCCTCCTGTGTAAATGCGAATGGACACGGGTGAGAAGGTGAGCCAGAAGTTTCGGAGAAGCAACGCCAGCTGGTCGTCTCCTCCTGCCGTTTTAGACCAATGACCAATCCTCGGCGGTCCTCGGCCTCGCCCGCGGAGCGCTGGCGCAGCCGCGTTGAAAAGGCGACCAAAACCCGACCCCCCGCCCCAAGTGCGCGCACAGCGCAGCGGCATCTCACATCACTCCTCCCCCACCCCACCACCATCGCCACCGGCCCACCGCCACCGCTCCAGCTCAACCTCGTCGCTTCCGGAACAACCAAGGCAAGCAATCCAATAGAAAAACAGCGGCGGCTCGGCTGGCGGAGGGAGACGAGGCGACCACCACATAGACCGCGCCGCGCCGTGGAGGCGCCCCGCCAAGCAGAGCCAGCAGCCCGAGCGCGCCTTCCTCCGAGGCCTAGCGCCGGCGCGCCGCGGGGAGGCGGCCAGCCATGTCGGTGTCGTGCGGGCTGGAGTGCGTGCTGTGCGTGGGGTGCGTGCGCTGGGCGTGGAAGCGCCTCACCTACATCGGCGCCTACGACAGCGAGACCTGGCCGCCCGCCTCGCCCGACGACTTCGAGCCCGTCCCGCGCATCTGCCAGATCATCATGGCCATCTCCGACGACCTCGACAATCCCAAGCTCATGCCGGCCACCCGCGGCTACACCCAGATCGACGGCGCCGGCGTCCACAAGCGCACCACCTACGACGAGGTCGGCACCGCCTGCCCGCCCTACCTCGTCTACGTCGACCGCCTCCGCAACGAGGTCGTCCTCGCCGTCCGCGGCCTCAACCTCGTCCGCAACGCCGACTACAAGGTCCCGCTTCGCATCCCCGATTCCAGCAGCCCAGGGTGAATTTCATCTCCGCGGGAACGGAATGTGAACCCGTTCGATTCGCCCGTTCGTTGCAGGTCTTGATGGACAACAAGCTCGGGATGCAGATGTTCGACGGCGGCTACGTGCACCACGGCCTGCTCAAGGCGGCCCAGTTCATACTGGAGAGGGAGACGGAGACGCTGCGGGAGCTGCTGCGCCAGCAGGGGCCCGACTGCAAGCTCATCTTCGCCGGGCACTCGCTCGGCTCCGGCATCGCCGCGCTCATGACGGTGCTGGTGGTCAACAACCGCAAGGCGTTCGGCAATATTCCCAGGAGCCACATACGCTGCTACGCGCTCGCGCCGGCCCGGTGCATGTCGCTCAACCTCGCCGTCAAGTACGCCGACGTGATCTACTCTATCGTGTTGCAGGTACCAGCTGCCCCGTGGTCAACCATTACCTACCTGTTCAATTTTGCTGCCTCTGAATATTTTGACTATTGGAAAATTTCGAGCCGGACAATTGGAAATTAGAATTGTTGGGGTGAGAGGAGGGGGAACGATTTGGTCAAATGTGCTTTGCTTGTGGCGTGCTTGGAATGTCTGTGAAAGCTTAACTAGTTTGATTGTGCCGAACGTTAGGAATTAGGCAGCGGGAATTGTGTTGTGAAGAAAGGTACTCCCGCTGATAGAATAAGATTATACAGCAGAGTACCCTTTCCTACTGTTGTTCTTCTAAAAGCTAGCTGACAGTTTACAGTAAAATATCCTTTAACCGCTGTACTTAAGAAAGGTAGCTCATATGAGGTTAACTGATATCGGCTTATGACTGATATGGAGATCAACTAAGTTAACTGTTTGACATGTTGTTGGGTGAATTCGACTCATTCTACATTATTTTTTGAAAAATCAATTAATTCAACATGATAATCTGTAATTGGTACAAGGTGTATGTCTGGAAATGGAAATTTGGATCGCACGCCTGACCACATAATGTGGTATTTGTGGTGCTTGAACTTGTCCCACTGCTATATGTTGAAATTGATTTATTGGATGTGGTACTATTTCCTTTGTGAAATTCGTTGATTCCGAACAGGTGAATAGCTCGTGAACTTAACTGAATTCTGGTTTTGTTGTGTGTTTTTCATTCTGTTCCAGATTGTATCCGGGAGACCTTGTATGACTTTATTGCTTAATCAATAAAATGCTGACTTTCAAAAACCGATCCTATCTAGTTGTTGTAACCTCAGAAGTTACCATCTGTGGCACTAATCACATAGTAGTACCATCGGATACTCATTTTATCACCATACAATGTCTTTTGCCAGGATGATTTTTTGCCAAGAACACCAACACCATTGGAATATATTTTCGGCTCTATATTCTGGTAAGTCCCCTGTTAACTTTCTCCATGTAGTTCAACTTTCCGCCAGTAAAATAGTATGGAATAATGGAATTTTTCATAATTGCTTTGGACAGCTTGCCCTGCTTGTTATTCCTATTTTGCTTGAGAGATACATTTAAACAAGACAAGAAAAAGTTTAAAGATCCAAGAAGATTGTATGCTCCTGGTCGGATGTATCATATCGTCGAGAGGAAATTTTGCAGGTAATTGATGCGCTTGGATAGTTGCTGCTAGTTATTAGTTAAGTCATGTTGGTATGCTGTAAACGATGAACCTGTTATTCACTGTTTGTCTAGCACAAGGAAGTTTCAGGCTGTGTGTGCTGGTTTGCTCATCATTAAGCCTTTTTATACTATAGAAAAAGGATTCAGTCATCATGGTTTTTGGAAAAGCAAGCAACAAAGTTTCAGCACTTTGTTCTTCCAGAGCTAGGAAGTTCTAGCCGTTAATGGTTTCGCCCACTGCTGTTTTATTCCACACATTTTTAAAATGATGAAAAATATATATATATATATATCGGTGTATGCTTTTACGTTGATTGTTTAGACTAAGCAAAGCAAGATTTCCTCAGATTCATTTTGTGTAGCTTTCCAGGTCAGTGAAATGAATTTCGTAAACTATGAACATAATAAAATAAAGGTATAACAGTTGAAAAAAGAAGTATAGAATGCTGAAGCATGGTCCACGACAAACATTTCAAAATTCATATGACAAAGGTGACTATCTTTTTCATCACATTAGTTAGAAAATCAGTTTTATATGGAAAAGTAATCATGCCAGGCCTCTTTGAGGACTTTCGGAGGATTCTCATCCTCAAGAACTTCTCCTACGTGGTAGTTTCATTTATAACTTAAAAGATTGTACCCTATGATTTTTTTCCTAAGAGTTTCTTTGCACCATATTCGTATGAAAAATTATACTGACTAATACCTCTTGAAAAGATACCATTCGTGTGCAAAGTCATGTGGTATTCAATCCTATAGGATTCATGTCAATCCTACATTTAAAAATAAATTGTGTTTTGAGGTATCATGCAAATCAAAGAGATGATCCCATTACAGTCTGTAATATTTGCATGACCGATAAATTTCTTTGTGAGCGATTTTTTTTTTGTTTCTGTACTCTTTACATACGAAGATTATAAAATAGTGAAAGTTTAAGAGATTTCTAATAACTGTCACACTTGGAGAATATGATAACATAACTATTACTAATTTGTAGCTGTGCAAGATACCCACCTGAGGTGAGAACTGCTATTCCAGTGGAAGGACGGTTTGAGCATATTGTGTTATCGTGCAGTACCACTGCTGATCATGGCATTATTTGGATTGAGCGAGAATCAGCCTTGGCTTTAGAGGTACGTGCACTTGTCACAGCTTGTGAACCATGAGCTTCAGAGTGATGGCATAATTATTTGGTTTCTAAATCCAGTCTTGCATGTCAATGTGATATTATGCAATATGTATTATGATTGGGCCTTTTTAGTGATATTATGGATTACATGCGTGGGTATGCGTCCTAACATGTGTTCCCCCTGCCCGCCACCCTCACATTGGGCTTTCGTCTTAGCTTAAGCACAAAAGGGTTAACCTAAGTGCTATGTTTTAGGCTTCAACTAATAGGTTTTCCATACACAAAAACAATGGCCGGGCACCAAGTGATTTTCCTTGCTTCTCCAAGTGACGGTACACAAATAAATAATGATCTATGGATTTCTGACGCCTTCTGCACTTAAGTTTGGAATTGTTAACTTGTAGTTGGGCGTACATGTTTGAGAGCCTTCCACATTTAGGTTTTGAATGGGTAACTGGAAGTTGACTGTACATGTTCAGAGCCTTCTAAATTTAGGGTGTGTTTTGGTGGTGCCCAGGCCAATCCCTCCAAAATTTTGGCTAGCAAAGGTTTTGGCTGCCCATGTTTTGGTCAACTATGTCAGCAGATTGCATTGGAAGTGGCCAAAGGGGCATGGGAGTTGCCAAAAACCAGACCAGAAAGTTGGTAGGGTATGGGTACAAACCAAACTAACCTTATCCTTTTCCTTTCTATTTTTCTTATATTACCTTTTCTTCTGCACACTTGGTTTCAGTGAGAGATAAATTAAATTCGAGTTAGCGTCATGGTTTTCTGTAGGACATAATGCACATCATCCATGGAATAGAATGGAACAATTGACCGAACTGTTTAGACATACATGGTAAACAAGCTCTTTATATGCAACACTGTTGATGCATATTGGCGTGCCAAATTAACCGTTATTTCTTGGTATTTGTAGCTTGTTTCCAGTGGCTGAAACATAGTAATACGATTCGTTAGAACTTGCTTGGTTGGAGCATCGATTTCTTCCATTTCAGAGGCGATATTTATTTCTTTATTTATGATTATAGCTATGTCTTTGTGCAGCTAATGAAGGAAAAAGAGAAGGCAACAACTCCACCTGCTGAACAAAAGATGGAGAGATTGCAAAGTTTCAAGGAAGAACACAAGAATGCGCTCCACAGGGCGAAAACCTTGGATGTTCCTCATGCGATAGACATCTCTGAAGAGGAAACCCATGAGGGCGCTTCATCTTCCGATACTCACAGCGAGGCGACTTCATCAGAACCAAAATCTGCAGGAAGGACCAGCTGGGATGAGCTGGTTGACAAGCTTTTCACCAGGGATGAAGATGGGAAGCTTATCGTGAACAGGGACATGGTGGCGAGGGACGTTGTTATCGAGTAGTGACGGGTCCCATGGCTACTCATTCTTTTCGCCAGCCTTATGCAAGAGTGTATAGTGGTAAATCATGTTTTTACCCTCGCGGAATTTTCTTTTTTTTTTGGCGACTTAGAGAAAAGCAGTCCAAATGCCCTAGCGCTTGTGCATATGTAGATTTCATCTGCGTATTCTTGAGTCTGAAATGTCATGTACGTTGGTTAATGCAAGTATTGTATATCGTCTCTGGGTTGAGTGTTGGATATTATTAGATTTGTTTGCGTTGCCTTTGGGCTTTGGCGATCCACTCTGGCTATTCATTTGTCGATGAAAGATGTTCTCTTCTAGAGACCATGGGATGATGTACTCTTATAAACTTCTACCCCCTTTTGTAAACAAACCTAAGATGTACTAGGTCACTAAAAAGTGATCTTGCATGCTTCTCGCTTGGCCTGAAGAACTGGACCTTGCACAGATTTTGTCCTGGGTCAACAAGAAATTTTCGATTTTCGACCAACTTTCCTGATTTCTTCGGGAAAAGGTAATGCGTATATCCATCTGGAAACAGAGCAGAAGAAGTACTAGTACGGAAGCGACTTCTTGTCCTGGGTTAACAAGGAATCACCAAGCCGAAACCAAACCAAACCGAACCGAACAACAAACACAACGGACCACAATGGAACTGACCGTACACAAGATGGTCTAAACTTGTACAGTACTATAGTAATTATGTGCACTTGCCTGACCTGAATTCTGCATTTGAGGAGTCTAAACAAGCTGATTGGACTAGAGCTCTAGACCAGTGGGATAAGGAGCTTAAACTCAAAGTCCATTCACTGTAACATTTCTGAAAGCAACACGGTTCAGACTTCAGACATGGACATGCGTCAGTTGCTGCCTTGAGGTCTGTATATGTTTCAACTGGCAGGCTGCAAAATAAGGATTGTTTGACCAGAAATATTTTGATGATTCAGTGAACTTTTTAAATACATTGCATCTCCCAGAAGGACCAGGCTTTGTTAGTTGATACTTGATAATAAAAGACATGAATTCAGCAATGCAAAATAGACATAACATTTTCTTTTGCCACAACTTGAATTTGCTCTGCGACTTATGAACTTGAAGTTGTTCTGCAGATTATCACGAGCAGTGAAACAGTTTTGATTTACAAACAAAGTTACTACTCCCTCCGTCCGAAAATACTTGTCATCAAAATGGATAAAAAGAGATGTATCTAGAACTAAAATACATCCAGATACATCCCCTTTTATTCATTTTAATGACAAGTATTTCCGGACGGAGGGAGTACTACTTATCTGCGGTTGCCCAGATCATAACTGCATCATGCTTGCTTATCTGGGCCTAATACAAAGAGATAAGAGCACTTTTTAAGGCCTCCTTTGGTTTAGAGGAATTTCATAGGAATTCTAGAGGATAGGATTCTTATAGGATTTTTTCCTTTAGAGCCCTTTGGTTTATAGGAATGGATTCCTATTCCTACATAGGATTGGTTCCTATCCTCCACATTTCATAGGAAAATAAAAAAGAGCCTAGACTCAATGGAAAAATTCCTTTGGTGTCAACCAAATGACATCTTGTTTTCTAGTCCTACTCATAGGATTTGAGATACATGTCATCTCATTTCCTACAAGATTCCTATTCCTATGATAATCCTATCCTATGAACCAAAAGAGGCCTTAACATTTTCCATCACAGGAAACAGAGCAAATGAAGTAGTACTAGCGCAGGAGCGAACACAAGGTTCAGAAGAAAAAAATCCATCACAGGAGCAAGAAGAAGAACAACACTAGTTTTAGCTTGCATGAACAAGTGGAGCAAATTGCTCAGAGGTACATCTGTGGCGATCGTACAAGGACGAACTAACATATCAGCCAACGAGTATCCTCATATACACTTTGAAAACAATTTCAACATCGGACTTAATGGACACTTGCAGACGAGAAGAAGTTGTTGTGCCCTCCAAGCGGTCCAGCGTGAAGATTGTCCCTCTTCTCCTTCTCGAGCGCCTCTTCGGCCTTCAACGCTGCTTCAAATGGATCGAAGAAGCACGGCCGCGGTTTGAACAAGTGGTCGTGTCCCTGAAGCGATGGTGCGTCAAGATCCGACGCGGCATTGTACCTCTTCTCCTTGTCAGCATCATGGGAGGCAGGGTTGTGCATGGCCCCGTCCTCTGATCTCCACCACATTGGGTAAGGGCAATCGGACTGCAGCATGTCCTCCAGCCTGCCTTGGTCCAAGGTATCCAGGTACAGAGGTTCCTGTTGGCCCATCTCCACGCCAGTGCTGGCTCCAGTGACCGGCTCAACTTCAATTGGGTCGTCTTCCATCATTCTCATTAGTTCTTCAAGGTCAAAACCATCTGCCTCCTCATCCAGCAAATTGGAAACAGGCTCCAATGGCTCAAAGACAACCTCTTCAGATGTGCTCCTTGCAATGCTTGAGCCAGCCTCAGGAACAATCATCTGTTGTTGGCTGTACTGCTTGACAGACTCCAGCACATCTGACTGAGACGAAATAGCAGGAGCTTGAGCTTGTCGCTGCATATCATGTGAGGAAGAAGCGACGTCCGAGTGGTAGGATGTTGTAGTGAACTCGCATGATGCTGAAGCACCTTCGATTGCCGCTGGTACAGCCACAGCATCCTGAACAGGGAAGTTGGTACGAGCCAGCGGGCCATACATTGCTCTGGCTGCCTCATCATACATCAAGAACGACGGTGTGGCAGGTGCCGGGACGGGGACTGCTCCTCGCATCCTCTTGTTCGGGCGCGACGGATGAGGATCGGCGGTGGCAGCCGTTGCTGGCCTCTTCTGTGCGTGCGTGCTCACAGTCACGGGCTCTCGTTGCGGTTCTTGAAGCATGTACGCGGCCGATTCTTGACGGGCCGCGTCAGGAGGATGCTGAGCCAAGTGGATCTTGCAAAACACCTTCACCCCGTCGGCGACAGTGGCCTTTGGCAGCAAGCATCGGTACTCCTCCATGACCCAGCCGGTGGACTTGCCCTTCTTCCTGAAGGACAGGTTCTTCCTCTCACCGACCTCGACCCCCGCGTGCTTGACGGCCGTGGTGGCGTTGACGGTCCAGGTGCCGCCGCCGGCGGTGCGCACGCTCTGGGTTTTGCTTCCGTTCTTGCTCTTGCGCGTGGTGAAGAAGAAGCGGTCGCCGCTGCTCGCGGCCTGCGGCACGGGCGCAATCTTGGCGGCGAGATCCTTGGGCTCGCAGCTGTAGATGTCGACGTGGTGGATGAATTTCTCGGCGCCATGCGGCTGGCCGGCGATGAGGCGTGGCAGGTAGTAAGTCACGGCGTCCACATCCGTAGGATTCAGACGGTAGTGCTGGAAGACGTCGAGCCCTTCCATCCTGCAGCTGGCCGGCGGCTGCCCTATCTGCTGCTGCTTCTAGCTAGGAAGGGTTGATGCCGATCGAGGGCAGGGCGGGCGATTGGGATCTGGGATAGAAAGGTGGTGTGGATGTGCTGATATTTATAGGCGATGGACTTGCAGGCGACGGAGGACGCGTCAAATTTCCAAATAGAGACACGGACGGTTTCCTTTTTCTGAATCCGATTCGGTCCCCAATTCCCCGCCAATTTTCTGAAACTTGCTTTAATTTTCTGATTTCTGAAATTAAAGCAGTTCTTTTCATCCCTTTTCCAGCCAAAGAAATGCCCTGCAATATTGGCGCCACATTAAATCCTGACGAAAAAAAGGACGCCAATCTCACTATTTTGACGCCAACACAGAAAATACAGGTTTTGGCTGAACACAAAAACCTCTGCTAATCCACAAACGGACATCAGGCAGAGGCAAAAAGCAAGTATCAAGCGACCTAGGGGCCGAAGGAGACGGGCATTTTGTTTCCTACATGGCTTCTCCAAACATTTGTCCTGGGAACCATGACGTCTGTGATGAATCTCAAGGACCAAAAGTATACTTACTCTTCATGATCTCCTTTCATTGCTTGTCAAATCGATTGCTTCGTTTACGATACTATGATAGAGCTTATGAATCATTTAGTTCTACTAGCCTTACGCCTGGTACATGAAGTAACTAGACATATCAAAATAGAGCTCTTTATATCAGCCACTGACCTGCTCTTTTCCATTGTGCTGGCCTCAGCCTGCAATTTAAAGTAGATAAGTATATCATGCATTCAGAAATTGTACAAAAAGAATCCTTCGTACTGGAACAAATTATAGCTCATCCTGGAGCTGGAGGTGCTTACTGTTACTGGTGTTTGTAAGCTGTTCAGAGCTGCAAGGATCATCTTGCAATTGCAAGTCATGGCTGTGAAGAAGTAAAGCCACTTTTGTGGAGCCTTTTTGTGTGTGGCTAGGCCTGTAACAGTAATGGACATTGAGTGTTGTTCAGTATTTACATATCATAGTCCATTACACAATACAACTTACAGAATTCCTGGTGACTATGATAAATGTCAGAATACTCTAGTATGTTCCATGTTTGAACTTACAGAATTCCTGGTGGCCTCATCATGTCTGCAAAAATCACCACCATGAGCTAATTACAATTTTGTGCAAGATATTCCCATTTCCGGCAGGGTGAGCTATGGTAGTGGTACCGAGCATGGCGCGGACCAGGGCCGTGAATACGGCGCGGCACAGCTTGAAGAGCCGCTGGATGGCCTCCGCCGCCGCCGCGGTCTTCAAGGACGGCACGGCCACCACCTGCCTCCTCTTGGCCGGCGGCACGGCCTCCCTCGCCCCCACCTCCACTGTCCCCGCCGAGATCCACCATCCACGCCCCCATCGCAGGCAACTCCAGGACCCGGCATTGTCGGTATCCGGGATTGGGGGCGGCACCACCGCGGCAGTGCGACGGGGCGGCTCGTCCCTCACGTCGACCTCCTGCTCGAGGACGCGACCCGGGTCTGGTCCGATTCAATCCCGAGCTCGTGCTACGTCAGCCTGGTTTGGCGGCGGGGACAAGTGGCTGGCGAGGGGAAAGGAGAAGGGGCGGCGACGGGTGCAGACCGAGATCAAGGCGACATGGCCGTGGCTGGTACACAGGATGCCACCGCTCCGCTCCCCATGGTCGGCTGTCAGAGAAGGGAAAGCATATGGACAGAGACTGAAATACAAGAGACCGTGATTTGTTTTTGGTAGAAAAGAGACGCCGGGGAAAGAAAAGTTTGCGGCTGTTTGGATGAACAAAGTTCAAACTTTTCCTTAGATGAAAAAAATATATATTATTTTCCTCTCGGGAGCCAGGCGAGTGGAATCCTAGCCGCCATCAAGAGAGGCCAATCTTTCGGCGCCATCCTCCAGCGGCTCCCCTTCACTAACGATCTCATCGGAAGTGAGGGGGTCGCCAGATCACTCGTGTGCGGACCACGTAGCTTTAGATTTCAGGGCCCTAGTAGCTTAGGTTTCGGGTCGTTCGGCATCTTGGCTTCGGCGGAAGCGGCGACGTTGAATAAAGAAGCTCCAATTCCTCCCTGACATGGCGATTAGCTCTATGGTCGGTGATGGATTTGGGAACTAGCCTGTCCAAGAGGGGATGTCGCGGCGGCGGCATCTTTGTGGCGGATTTGTGTCCTCGGTCTCCGCCATTGCGACGACGCCTGGTTCAGCGTCGACGCGGAGTTTGGGAGGTAGTCGAGGGCGGATGTAGATTTTAGTCTGCATGAACAACATCTGGAAGAAGGATCGTGTGTTGGGTTTGTGGTTGGTGGTTGGCAGGTATGATTTCTTCCTCCGGCGTTTTAGTCGTGCAGGGGTGCCAGATATGGTGTTCGATGATGTGTCTGGGGTGTTGCCATGGTGTGATTCATTCAACGACAATGAATTTGCCTATGGTGAGCCAACTTGGAGGTCTACAAAGCTGCATATCATCGATGGAGCCGTGTCGAGCTCGGGTGAGGTGGTGATCTATTAATTTTTTCTTTGGTGACTAATATGCCAGAGACAGGTAACGGGCGATGGTGTCAAGCTTAAGGATTATTCGTTCTTAGTTGTAATTTTTTTTCTTGATTGGTGTTCCTTTTTTCTTTGGTGGCTGATTTGATGATGCCAGAGGCAGGTAACGAGCAATGATGTCAAGTTCTGGGGATTATTCGTTCTTGATTGGTGCTCCTTTATGTAAAGCCTACAATATATTGTCTTTTTTCTATTTTGTCATGTTAGTGTCAATGTGATTTGTACTATCTTTATGATATAAAGAAGGCACATATTACTATATGAAATGGAAAAAACCGTTGGATAAAAATTGATGGAAAGGAGCACGGATGGAAGCAGGCAAGCACTCTGCAGTAATTTCACTTCTTTTTTTTTCTAAAGAAAATGTTATTGATTGGGTACGGCCAGGTGGTGGTTTACCTTGTGTACGGGTTGTTTCCAAACAACGACAGGTTGCTATTCTTCCAAAAAAATTGAAAGAAATCAAATCTATTATAAAAATTTATCGGAAATACAAAACACCTCAAATATAATAAAAATTATATCAAGGTTCATGGACCACCGAACGACAATTGTTGTCGTCAGAATAAGTCGCCGACGCGCCGCTGTCGCTGTCGCCACTCCATGCCGGAGCCGGCCTGACCTTGTAGATGACAGCCGGGAAGTCTTCGTGCCCGTGCCCCTAAGGATCAGCATTCTGAAGCCGCAGTCGTCGCCGTTGAATTCTTGAATCGATCTGAAGAATTTGGCACCAAATATCACCGTTTCGAGCACACGACATGGCACCAGAAATCTCCTCCCCGCCACCGGCCGCCGGAGCGGCAGGTGGAGGGGGGCGAATCCACAGGCTCGCCGGTGAAGATCAAGGGGAGCAAGGCTTTCTCTAGTCGCTTTGTAAGGGGGAAAGAAAAGTTATTCTGCTAATTAGTTATTCTTCCAAATTGAATGTATAGAAAATAAGTACTTAATCTGGCGTATGTGTCCCACTAAACTACCACTTTTGAAAAAGTGACCGAAAACTCTAGTTTAGTACTAAATTTATGACAAAAAACTACCAGGTCGTGTTGATCATCGTTTTTACAATTTAAACCTATTTATGACATGCGAGACGCACGTGTCAGGGATGACATTGCAGCAAAGTCAACCCTGTTTATTTTTACAGTTAAATTGACAGTTATTATAGGTGGGTCCCACATGTCAGCATCTCTTCCCGGTCCTTTTTCTATGTTAGGCATTTCAACGAACACCTAGTGTTCATGCCCGCGTGGTGAAATAGAGTATGCGCGTGCCGTCGAGGATGCGGAGATAGCCCTACCGCGTCACGGTGGCCTTGTCTGCAAGCTTAGTCATGCTTCAAAGTGGTCCCCACCATAAGGAATCTTCTAGTGCAACCCCCTGATGAGCCTAGTCGCGAGCGCCGCGAGCTCCAGCGTGCCGCGCGCGGAGTAGCACGAGGAGGCGTTGACGCCTTTCGTGCGAAGGAGGAGGTCTTGGGCATGGCCAGACCACTCCGGCGATGGGCTGGGTGGATACGACGGTGGAGGAGCGGCGGCGCCTTGCCCGACTGTAACGCCCCGTATGTAACCTGACATATTTGTATTCCAACTCTTGCCATTTTCGGCACTAAGTTATGAGATTCCTCGTTGTTGGGTTTTATCTCCGTGTTGCTTTTGTCTTTATCATGCATCTCATGTCATGTCATCATGTGCATCGCATTTGCATACGGGTTCGTCTCATGCATCCGAGCATTTTCCCCGTTGTCCGTTTTGAATTCCGGCGCTCCTATGTCCTTCGGTGTCCCCTTTTATCTCTTTTCATGTGCGGGTGCTAAACGTTCTCGAATTGGACCGAGACTTGCCAAGCGGCCTTAGTATACTACCGATAGACCGCCTGTCAAGTTTCGTGTCATTTGGACTTCGTTTGATACTCCAACGGTTAACCGAGGAACCGTGAAGGCCTCGTGTGTGTTGCAGCCCAACATCTCTCCAAAGTGGCCAAACCCACCAAAACCCCCTCCATCATCTCGGTCGTTCGATCACGATCGCGTGGCCGAAAACCGTGCTCAATTTGGAGCCTCCTAGCTCCCTCTACTTATAAATATGTCCTCCCCATTCCAAATTCCGGATGAAACCCTAACCTCTCCCCCTCCCCGCGCCGCCGGACAAAAATCAGCCGGCCGGACGTGTCCGACCCGTGCCGCCGCCGCCACGTGGCACCTCCCCATTCGCCACCGCTCGCACCCCACATCGCCGGCCCGCCGAGCCCGTGTCGGGCCCTCCCTGGCCCGCGCGCCCGCCGCCGCCTTCGCTCGCCCGCGCATCGACCCCGCCGCCTTCAGCCGCCGTGCCGCCGCCTGCCACCCTCGCTGGCGACCGCCGCCTCGCCGCGCCCGCGCCGCCCTGCATCGGCCCCGCCGCCCGCTCGCCACCCCGTCGCCGACCGGCGCCGCCTCGCCGCTCCCCGTCCTCGCCGGCGACTTCCCCGGCCGGATCCGCCTCCTCCCCTCCACTCCGGCGAGAGCTCCGGTCGTCCTCGGTTCGCGTGCCCCGATCTGGATCTGAGATTAGGGTTGACTTTTGCCCTAAGTTTTCATATTTTTAGCATATTTCATCATGCCATAACTTTGCATCCGTGGATTCGTTTTGGGCGTGTAGCATATCAAATTATTCGCCTTGATGTGTACTTTATTTCATTCCATTGCACCATGTTCATTTGAGTTCATCTTGATGCCCTAAATACTATTGCAAAAGTGCTATGCAATGTTAGTTTCAGATTCTTATCAGATATTGGACATTTGTCATTTTTGCCATGTTTAATGTGTGCCTCCTATGATCTTGAGCCCTACATGAGTTTTGAAGTATGCCATGCCATATTTAGAGGGGTGTATGCCATGTATTTTTGTGATCTTTGTGGTGACTAGCACGAGCATGCAAAGTAGCTCTCGTGATGTTGCTGATTTTAGCGACTTTGAAATCTTCTAAGTCTTTTCCCTGATAATATTTTTATGCCATGTATTCTTGTTGCTACAGAGTGATCCATGCCTCTTTTGACCATGTTCACTAAGAATGATTTTGAGATATTGTTATGCTCTATCCATCCATGTCTTTGTTTGCAATTATGAAGCACCGTAGCATGACTCAATCATGCTCTACTTTTTCTATAAAATATTCCTAGCAGATTGTTTACATGTTAAGCAATTTTGCCGAGGTTGTTATAGTTTATCCGTGCATGCTATAAGAGTGTTCTTGCCATGGTTAGCTTATCCTTCATGTCTACTTGCTGGGTGTATGCTTAGTTTGTCATGCAATGACTTGTGGTGAGTGCATCGAGCTCGTAAACATGCCTACGTGAATCTGTTTTGCCCTGTTCCACTTTTCTGCTAAGTCTGAATCTTTTAATGAAACTTGCTATGTTCACATGGTTGCCATTGTATTTTCTGATCCCTTTTGGCTTATGGTCAGTAAGGGACTTTTGTTGTATGCTTTGAGTAGCTTCATGCCATGCTTTGCTTTGCCATGATATGTTCATATAGCATGTTGATATCTTGCTCTAAACATTGCTTCCTGATGTTAAATTCCTGGCATGTTGTTATTTTCACTAAGTCTGTAACCTGATATCTTTTGCACTTTTGCCATGCTTGTTTGAACCTGCTATTGAGTGATTTAGCCGTAGCTCAGTGTTCATCTTTTGTCAAGCATCTTGAGTGGATCACTGCCATGTGCTTTGTTGTTATGTTAGAGTGCAGTAGCTTGTTGTTCTTGATGCATTTAGATGGCCTCGTGCTGTTAATCGCAGCTTGGTGCCATTATCGTTTTGCTTGTCATTTGCAAACCGTGCATCCGATTCCGGTGATCTTTATATCGATTTCAACCGAAATCAACTCATCTTTCCAGCGGCACTCTTGCTTTTCCAAGTTGAGGCCTGGTTCAATCTTTCCTTTTCGAAACATGCATATGCATGGCATATTACATCCCGCATATCATGCCATGTTTTGCATCATGTTGCTTGCGCATTGCACCGTGGTTGATTGTGTCTTCCTTTGCTTGTGTTCTTGCTATAGGTAGAGCCGGGAGACGAGTACGTGATCGAGGAACCAGTTAAGTACGCTTACGAGGATCAAGCTAATGTCAACTCGGAGAACTTTGCAGGCAAGATGACCATACCCTCGAAATCACTTCTATCTTTGCTTGCTAGATGCTCGCTCTTTTGCTATGCCTATGCTACGATACCTACCACATGCCTTATCATGCCTCCCATATTTCCATGTCAGACCTCTAACCCACCTTGTTCTAGCAAACCGTTGTTTGGCTATGTTACCGCTTTGCTCAACCCCTCTTATAGCGTTGCTAGTTGCAGGTGAAGATTGGAGTTTGTTCATTGTTGGAACATGTTTATTTTTGGGATATCATTATTATATCTTGTCCACTTTAATGCATCTATACACTTGGTAAAGGGTGGAAGGCTTGGCCTTATGCCTGGTGTTTTGTTCCACTGTTGCTGCCCTAGTTTCTGTCATACCGGTGTTATGTTCCTTGATTTTTGCGTTCCTTACACGGTTGGGTTATAATGGGAACCCCTTGTCAGTTCGCCTTGCATAAAACTCCTTCAGCAAAGCCCAACCTTGGTTTTACCATTCGCCACCTAGCCTCTTTTTCCCTTGGGTTCCGCGGACTCAAGGGTCATCTTTATTTTAAACCCCCCTGGGCCAGTGCTCCTCTGAGTGTTGATCCGAACGGAGTAGACTGCGGGGCCACCTCGGGGCAACTTGAGGGTTGGTTTTACTCGTAGAATGTCTCATCCGAGTGTGCCCTGAGAACGAGATATGTGCAGCTCCTATCGGGATTTGTCGTCACATTCGGGCGGTTTTGCTGGTTTAATTTTACCATTGTCAAGATGTCTTGAAACCGGGATTCCGAGTCTGATCGGGCCGTCCTGGGAGAAGGAATATCCTTCTTTGACCGTGAGAGCTTGTGATGGGCTAAGTTGGGTCACCCCTGCAGGGATTTGAACTTTCGAAAGCCATGCCCGCGGTTATGGGCAGATGCAAATTTGTTAATGTCCGGTTGTAGAAAACCTGAAACTCAACTTAATTAAAATGAATCAACAGCGTGTGTAGCCGTGATGGTCTCTTTTCGGCGGAGTCCGGGAAGAGAACACGGTCTCGTGTTATGCTTGAACGTAGGTTGTTCTAGGATCACTTCTTGATCATAGATTCTCGACCGTGCCTTGCCTTTCTCTTCTTGCTCTCATTTGCATATGTTAGCCACCATATATGCTAGTGCTTGCTGCAGATCCACCTCATACCTTTTACCCTACCTATAAGCTTAAATAGTCTTGATCGCGAGGGTGTGAGATTTCTGAGTCCCCGTGACTCACAAATTACTTCCAAAACTAGATGCAGGGACCGATGATACCGTTCCAGGAGATGCGACTGAGCTCAAGTGGGAGTTCGATGAGGACTCAGGACAATACTACGTTTCCTTCCAGATGATCAGTAGTGGAGCCCAGTTGGGGCGATCGGGGACATTATGCATTTGGGGTTGTCTTTATTTTGGTTCCGTAGTCAGACCTTGATTGTATCTGGATGATTGTAATGTTATATTTATGCTATTGTGTGAAGTGGCGATTGTAAGCCAACTATGTACCTCTTTTCTTTTTCATTACATGGGATGTGTTAAGATTACCCCTCTTGCGACATTGCTTACAATGCGGTTATGCCTGTAAGTCGTGCTTCGACACGTGGGAGATATAGCCGCATCGTGGGCGTTACAAGTTGGTAATCAGAGCCTTCCCCGACTTAGGAGCCCCCTGCTTGATCGAATCGTTGGCGTTGTTGAGTCTAGAAAAATGTTTTGAGTCTTTTTAGGATTTATATATATCGGAGAGTAGGATTATTTTTACTCCTCAGTACCTTCGTCACTCTGGTGAGGCATCCTGACGTAGAGTTTTGACTCTTCTCTTCTCAAATTTCACTAAATTTCTTTTTAGGATCACGCGGGTATCTTGGAATCGTTCCGATGGTTTTGTGACGAGAACATTGTTCTTGGTGCCTCCTGACATTTAGGGGTTGAGGCAATGTCCCGGGGAGTTGAGCTCCGAGGTGTTGTCGTCACAATTTTATCGTTGCAGTTCTAGAATACCTGAGTTTCGCCGATATCGAAAATCTCTTTTATGCAGTTGTTGGTGAGATAACCTCGACGCCACCCAGTACTGGGGCGGGAGTTCGGGAGTATTGCCATAACTTGTATAACAGATGCTTTTCGAAGGTTGAGGTAAATGATTTCCGATGGTTTCTTGGTTATGTGTTGAAGGATGGATACAGCTGGATGTAGGATTTGCTAGCTTTGGGTGAGATATTTTGCTTCCCCTGTATCCCCAACACCTGATTGCATAAGTAGGAAAATTTCGGGAGTTTCATAGGTAGGAATTCATGTAGCTCTAGTATTTCTTCCGCAGATATTTGGTTTGTGATTGGGTAATCCTCACCAAGTATTTGTTCATGTCCGTACCTTGTTGTTTTATTCATCTACCTCTATCTAAGTGGCTTCTCAATTTATGGAAGTGTGACCATTTAATTTGGATTGCATTCGTTCATTTTTGTTCGAATGTTGAGACTATATGTTGCAATTTCGATCCATTTGATTCAGCTTGAATATATGTCTGTCAAGATGCTAACGGATGTCACCCTCTTCAGGATGGCTCCTCCAACGCGTCAGAATCCTAAACCGCCACCACCACCTCCACCTCCGGAGACATGGCAAGCTGTGATGGCCGCTACCAATGCCAACACGTAGATGCTTATGCAACTCTTGCAAGAGCGAAACCAAGGAAATCAAGGCCATGGCAACAATCAGAATCAGTTTGCTACACTCAACCAGTTCCTCGCAAACCAGCCAAAGACCTTCAGTAACTGTGTCGAGGCAACAGACATTGATGATTGGCTCGTGGATATCTGCAAACATTTCGAGTGCAGCAACGTCAGGCCTGAGGACTTTGCCAAGTTTGCTTCGTTCCAACTCAAAGACCAAGCTGCAGAGTGGTATCAGCAATACAAAGATTCCAGAGGAGGTCGTGTGATTACATGGGATGAATTCCGCCAAGACTTCAAAGCTCACCATATTCCTCAGAGTGTTTTTGAGAGCAAGCGCGAGGAGTTCCGCAACCTGAAGCAAGGCAGCTTGTCTATTTACCAGTATAACAACATGTTCCAGAAGCTCACTCGTTTCGCTAAGCAAGACGTCCCTGACGAGAAGAGCATGATTTATCAGTTCAGAGGAGGCCTCAGAGAAGATCTCCAACTAGCTCTCGTGCTTTTTGAGCTGAAGAAATATGATGAGTTTTACAATATGGCACTGAAACAAGAGACTGCTCAGCTCAAGTGCGATGCTTCCAAGAAACGAGTCAGGGATGCAACTCCTTCTTCCTCAACTCAAGTGGTAACTAAGCAGCAAAAGTATTGGTTGCCTCCTCCTCCTCCGTTCCGTCAGCCTTATCAGCAGAAGAGCAAAGGTGGCAATGGATCTTCCCACCCACCCAACCTAGGTTTTCAGAACAAGACTTCGTCTCATGCTCCAAGATCAAGTGCTCCATATCACCGTCCGCTTTCAGAGGTCACGTGCAACAAGTGTCAGCAAAAGGGTCACTATGCAAACAAATGCTTCAGTCAGATGCGTCTTCCTCCTCCTCCTGTGAGATCTTCTAGCACCGCAGTGGTCAAGCATAATCCCAAGTTTGCAAAGGTCAACATGATGAATGCAACTCAGGCAGAGGACTCGTCAGATGTGATCATGGGTAACCCTCCTGTTAACGATATTCCTGCAAGAATTCTTTTTGATACTGGTGCATCGCATTCTTTCTTGTCATTCCTTTTTGCATCGAAGCACAATGTTGACACAAAGGTTTTGCCCAAAGTCATGCAAGTTGTTTCTCCCGGAAAGCTTATGACTTCTAGTTTGGTTGCTCCCGATGTCTCTATCATGTTGGGCGACTATAAGTTTCTGTCCTCTCCAGTGGTCCTTGGTAACTCGGATATTGATCTTATTCTCGGAATGGACTGGCTTTCTAAGCACAAGGCTCAGCTCGATTGTGCTGCCAGCCAGATTCAATTAACACATTCGTCTGAGGATGTAATCATCTTTGCCGCTCGTGATGATACCATTCAACTGTTTTCTCTCAATGAGAAGGGCGAGCTGGATGCCATCTCTCATATTCCAGTCGTTTGTGAATATCAAGACGTCTTTCTAGAAGAGCTTCCAGGAATGCCTCCTCACCGGCCAGTTGAATTCGTCATCGATCTTGAGCCTGGCACGGAACCTGTTTGCAAACGTCCTTATAAGCTTGGACCAGAAGAGTTGAAGGAGCTGAAGAAACAACTCGATATTCAAGAGCGTATGGGTGTCATCCGACCAAGTTCTTCTCCATGGGGTTGTGGTGTTCTTTTTGTCAAGAAGAAGGATGGAACGGACCGACTTTGTGTCGACTACCGTCCATTGAACAAGAAGACCATAAAGAACAAGTACCCACTTCCCAACATCAATGAGCTTTTCGAACAACTCAAAGGTGCTCAAGTATTCTCCAAGCTGGACCGCCGTATGGGCTATCATCAGATTCACATTCGTGAAGAAGATATCCCCAAGATAGCATTCAGAACAAGCTATGGTTCATATGAATACACTGTCATGCCTTTCAGCCTTGTCAATGCTCCTCCAACATTCTCCCGCATGATGAACTTCATCTTCAACCCATACACAAATGACTTCGTTTTGGTCTATCTCGATGACATTTTGGTCTTTTCCAAGAACAAACAGGATCATGCCAAGCACTTGAGATTGGTGCTGGATAAACTCAGAGAACATCAGTTCTATGCGAAGTTTTCAAAGTGCGAGTTTTGGCTCAATGAGGCTCTCTACCTTGGGCATATCATCTTCGCCAAGGGCATAGTTGTTAATCCTAAGAAGGTGTCTGCAATTGTGAATTGGGAACCGCCTCAGAATGTGAAGCAACTCCGCAGCTTCCTTGGGCTCACAAGCTATTGTCGAAGGTTCATTGAGAACTTCTCTAAGATCGTGAAGCCTCGTTCCAACCTTCTCTAGAAGCATGTGAAGTATGTCTGGTCGCCTGAATGTGACATCGCTTTCAACACCCTCAAAGAGAAGTTAGTCACTGCTCCAGTGCTGACTCCTCCTGATGAATCCAAACCATTTGAGGTTTTCTGTGATGCTTCCCTTCAAGGTCTCGGTGCAGTGTTGATGCAAGAGAAGAAAATTGTGGCCTATACCTCTCGCCAGTTGAAGCCCAACGAAAAGAACTACCCTGTTGGGATCTACGGTAGGGTGCGTCGACTGCAAATTAAAATTTCCTACGCGCAGAACAACCAAGAACATGCTACGGGAGATGGATCACAGTTCGTTACCACTAGACGCGTAGTGCCGTGCAGCAGAAGTTGAGGCAGCGTGCCCGCGTGGATCGTCTCCTCCTCGTCCGATCTCCCTCGTACAACCGGTGATTGGTTCCCACGTACAGGTTCGTCGGAGCAGCGCAAGTGCACCGCCTCTAACGGTATCCGCGCATGCAGGACGAACATCGTGCGGTGGACTGCTAGGTCCGATCACACAACTGGCGACGAGTGGAGGTGTCTATTCGCAACACATGCAAACCCTAGTGACAACGCCGAAGCAATCAGTTGTGTGAGTGTGCGACACCTCCACTACATATAGGCGTCCGTCGTGGGATCAACACTTGGGCTTTGCATGGACCCTAAAGCCCATAAGTCTACTCGGCCACAATTCGAATACAATTCAGATCACATCCGACCAGTGTCCTCGGATCCGACCTTGTAGGTTCCTTCCCTTAAGCGCGCGACCCCTTAGGTTCAAGTCGGCTTGGTCGCAGATCGGATCACCTCCGAACTGCACGGTTGGTAGCGGCCTCTAGCAAGGCATGCCGAACACCAAGCAGACTATGAAGCTGGTTAGCGAACCTGTACATCATACTTCCATTCCTTTTGCCACACGATATATGTTGTCGATCTCAAGGCGAGTCTGTCATCGTTGTGCTAGCCCAACCTCTTTCTCGTTCCAGTGATGCCGACCACAAACCGGATTATCTCATAATCCTTGTCGCATGGCCATGCTTATCCTGGTCGGATCACATGAGGGGCCCAGAGTATATCTCTCCTGATCGGAGGGGCAAATCACATCTTGCTCGACCACGTCTCGCAGCATGGTTCTGGACAAACCCGAAACCTACCTTTATAACTACCCAGTTACGGAGTAGCGTTTGGTCGGCCCAAAGCAAGTCTGTCACCATCCCGAGTACATGCGTCAGCTCAGGTCTTAGGACATAGAACATATGTTGTACTAGAGACTCACAGATGACATATCGCTGCGTCTCATAGTTGGGTCTGTCTGACTCAGACCTTATCTCGACTCGGATCCGACTACGTCGAATCCGACCAGATCCTTCCAAGTCCATATTATCCAGTTAGCATCCAATGCTCCATGGCTAGTGAGACCAAGCCATCGACCGTGTCATATGCTAGTCTAGTTGGCTGCGCGTCCACACAGCCCTTTCGATTAGGAACCTTTTAGGACAGTCATCATACAATGCATAGTCCCACAAACAAGTTACGTACTTGCTGATACACATCATTGATAATGTCCAAGGACTATATTTATTCATAAACACATAGGAAATATCATCATACATGATTGCCTCTAGGGCATAGCTCCAACAGTCTCCCACTTGCACTAGAGTCAATCAAATAGACACCGAATGCCCATAGCTCTAACGTGCCCCTCATGCTTGGGTTGTGGAAGCGGCTAAGTCAACGGATCCGCAACATTTGCATCTGTGTGAATTTTGCATAACTCTACATCACCACTCTTTACGATCGTTCATATCAGGTGATATTTCCGATCTATGTGTCTGACCTTGTGGTGATTCCTCGGCTCCTTGGCTTGTGCGATGGCACCAGAATTATCACAATAAAGGTCCAACGGTTTTACCGAGGCTGTGAAAATACCAAGACCATCCAGAAAGTTCCATATCCAAACACCTTCCTTTGCAGCTTCACAAGCCGCAATGTATTCGGCTTCTGTAGTAGAATCGGCCACCGTATCTTGCTTGGAACTCATCCAGCTCACTGCTCCTCCATTCATGACGTACACGAATCCGGATTGTGATCGACAATCATCTCTGTCAGTTTGGAAACTAGCATCGGTGTAACCCCTTACGACGAGCTCTTCCTCACATCCATAAATTAGGAACATCTCTTTAGTCCTTTTCAGGTACTTCAAAATAGTCTTTACCACTGCCCGGTGACTCTCACCTGGGTTGGCCTGGCATCTACTTGTTAGGCTTATTGCAAAAGCAACATCAGGCCGCGTACATATCATGGCATACATGATGGATCCGATTGCCGAGGCATATGGAATCCTACTCATCCTGCTTCGCTCATCAGATGTCGAAGGACTCTGAGTCTCGCTTAGCCTTATACCATGTGAGAGTGGCAAGAACCCTTTCTTTGCCTCACTCATGTTGAACCGCTTCAACACTTTATCTATGTACGTGCTCTGGCTTAAGCCGAGCAGCCTCCTTGATCTATATCTATAGATCTTAATGCCTAAAATGTACATTGCCTCACCAAGGTCCTTCATTGAAAACTTGCCATTCAATGACTCCTTGACCGAGTTCAGCATCGAAATATCATTTCCGATCAGTAGTATGTCATCCACATACAAGATCAAAAACACTATCGAGCTCCCACTTAACTTCTTGTATAAACAAGAGTCCTCTTTGCTTTTGATGAAGCCGAAACCAGTGACGACCTCATCAAAACGAATGTTCCAGCTCCGAGATGCTTGCCTCAACCCATAAATGGATCTCTTGAGCTTGCATACCTTACTAGTGCTAGTCGGATCGACAAAACCCTCGGGCTGTATCATATACACGTCCTCGGTTAAATTTCCATGAAGGAAAGCCGTATTGACATCCATCTGCCATATCTCGTAATCGAAATATGCATCTATAGCTAGTACGATCCTCACCGACTTCAGCATCGCTACCGGCGAGTAAGTCTCGTCGTAGTCAATTCCTTGAACTTGTCCATAACCCTTAGCGACAAGCCGAGCTTTGTGGATCTGAACATTTCCATCCACATCGGTTTTCTTCTTAAAGACCCATTTGCAACCAATGGCCGTTACGCCAGGCGGCGGATCAACCAAGTCCCAAACTTGATTCTTATCCATGGACTTCAACTCGGATCTCATGGCCTCCAGCCATGCCTCAGAATCTGGGCTCACCATTGCTTCCACATATGTAGCCGACTCGTCGCTTTCTAGCAACAATACATCGCGCACTCTGCGCAATCTTTCTGACCTCCATGGTTCCGGTGCCGCTTCCACTACGGGTTCCCTGACTGACTCCGGTATGATCTCATCACTAGCCGAGCCGTCCCCTAGTGGTCCTCGAATTTCTTCGAGTTGGACCGTCCTCCCACTGGCCTTCCGACTGAGAAACTCTTTTTCAAGGAAAACCTCGTTCCGAGCAACAAACACTTTGTTCTCTTCCCGGTTGTAGAAGTTATATCCCAAGGTTTCCCTCGGATATCCCATGAATATGCATTTATCCGACTTGGGTGTAAGCTTGTCCGACATAAGTTTCTTGACAAATGCTTCACAACCCCAAATCTTTAGAAAAGACAAACTGGGACTCTTCTCGGTCCACATCTCATGTGGTGTCTTGTCTACAGATTTTGATGGTACCCTGTTAAGTGTGAAAGCTGCAGTTTCTAGAGCGTATCCCCAGAATGACAAGGGTAAATCCGACTTGCTCATCATAGATCGAACCATGTCCAACAAGGTGCGATTCCTCCGTTCTGAAACACCATTTCTCTGTGGCGTGCCCGGAGGTGTGAGCTGAGGTACTATACCTCTGCTTTTCAGATGATCATCAAACTCCTGGCTCATGTACTCACCTCCACGATCAGATCGTAGAAGTTTTATAGTCTTGCCAAGATGATTCCCCACCTCGTTTTGAAACTCTTTGAACTTTTCAAAAGTCTCTGACTTGTGCCTCATCAAATAGATATATCCATATCTACTCAAGTCGTTGGTAAAAGTCATGAAGTACTGATAGCCACCTCTGGCAGTTGTGCTCATTGGTCCACACACATCACTGTGTATCAGTTCCAACAGCTCGGATGCCTTCTCGCAACTCTTTGCGAAAGGAGACTTAGTCATCTTGCCGAGCAAGCATGATTCGCATGTCTCGAACGACCCAAAGTCGATCGAAGTTAGGAGTCCGTCATCATGTAGCTTCTTCATGCGTTTCAGACTAATGTGTCCAAGCCGGCAATGCCAGAAGTATATCGGATTTATCTCATTGGGCTTATGCCTCTTGACATTCACGTTATAGACCGGTTCCTGTTCTAGATTCAATATAAATAACCCATCAACAATGGGTGCATAGCCGTGGAACATACCATTCAAATAAATCAAACAAACATTGTCCTTTAAATTGAATTCATAACCCTGACTCATCAAGCATGAGGCAGAAATAATGTTTCGACTAAGTGCAGGAATGTAATGACAATTATTCAATTCCAAAATAAATCTAGAAGGAAGCTGGTGCTGCATCGTGCCGACCTCTAACGCAGCAACTCTTGCTTTGTTGCCGACCCTGATGTCAATCTCCCCTTGTGCCACACGCCTAGTTCTTACCAACCCCTGCATCGAGTTGCAAATATGAACAACCGATCCGGTATCAAATACCCAAGAGCTACTAGGTATGTCAGCAAGGTAAATGTCTATAACATATGCAACAAGTGTACCTTTGCCTGAAGCAGCATTCCCGGCCTTCTTGCCATACTCTGCAAGCCACTTGCTACAGTTCCTCTTCCAGTGACCAGTTTCCTTGCAATGATAGCAAATGGTCTTTGAGTCCGGTCCAGACTTCGGCGCAACGGCGGAGGTTACCATCTTCGTGCCCTTTGCCTTAGCCTTCTTCTTAGACCAACTCTTCTTGAACTTAGCCGATTTCTGCACCATCAACACTTGATGCATGCCATTCTTAATATCCTGCTCTGCCACTTTGAGCATCCCATGCAATTCAGTGAGCTTCTTATCCATGCCATGCATATGATAGTTCGAGATGAACATCCCATAGCTGGGCGGAAGAGAACCCAGAACTGCATCAGTAGCCAGCTCATCCAAGAGCGGGAAGCCTAACCGATCCAAAGCTTGCACATATCTGATCATCTTGATCACATGCGGGCTCAGTGGATCACCTTCCTTCAGCTTACAATCCATCAAGGATCACCAGACGTTGAACCTTTCGGTCCTAGCCTGCACCTAAAACATGCTCTTGAGACTCTCGATCATATCGAAAGCCCCAACGTCTTCGAAATGCTGCTGCAAATCGGGCTCCATACAAGCCAGCATGAGGCAGCTAATCTCGTTTGATTCATCAACGAGTTTCTAGTAGGCATTCTTGGTTGTGGTACTAGCATTATCGGCAGGTTCCTCTGGAAGCGGATCCTCTAGAACTTGTTCCTTTTTATCATGCTTGAGAACAATTCTCAAATTTCTATACCAGGTAGTAAAGTTTGTTCCATTCAGTTTATCCTTTTCCAGAATTGATTTCAATGCAAAGTTGGGTTGAGCAGGTGGTGCCATTGATCTACAACAGAAAAATATGCAATCACTAAGCAATGTGTTTATGTAGAGTAATTCTAGCCTTAAACAGAAATACTCCCACTGAAGTCAGCATCCCTTCGCAAACTCTCAGTGATTCAGGATCCTACTAGCACATGCGACTAGTAAGCTTTAGCATCACTGCTAGACAACATGTCTATCCGGTAAGCAACTCCTTGCTAATCGTATCTCTATACGACTCCTGTCGGTCGGGTAGGTATCTCATACCCCGGCTCCCGACCGCTTTTGCCACAAGGCCCAAAACCATTTTGATAGCCTTGTCAAGTCAACCTAATGCAGTGCATGTCCGTGTCCGACACGAACCCTTCAGTTCAAGGACACCTAGCAGCACCCCAATTTTATGAGCCCACTACTAGACGTACTTGACGTGCGAAGGTGCAACATCGGGGATGGAAATTCACTTGATATCCATGAGGGATATTTCTACCATTCTAACATGCATAGAAAACAAGGAAGCATAACAATCACAAATAAACACATATTGTGAAATAGTATGGCTCCTTCATGGATGTTCTTCCAGGTTGGCTCCGACTCCGATGACCATCTAGGAACTCCATCTTGTTTGTCACGCCGGGACGCCAAGCCACCAACCTGATCTCTATTATCCAACTACTACATCTAGTAATGAATTTTACATAGAGTCACAAGTCGACACGCAGGTCGTTATACAATTATAATGACAACACTTTGGCTCCTGCCGGCTGCCAAACATGACACGCAGGCCATGTATAATTTACACACATGCATCACATACACATGAGCCATACTATTCACATCAAACCCTGCAAAATAAAGTTATGCATAGAATCATATTCTACCGTTTTGAGTGATCATGTACGAAATACAAGGCGCTACGCACACGACGGTCCCGCTAGCCGGTTAGCAGGTGGGGTTCGAAGGGGCAGCGCCCCTCGCGGGTGCGGGCAGCGCCCGACGTTTTTGGAAATTACAGATCACATCTGAACTCTGATCATGCTGAATTCTCTAATCTGACCGATCTCATCGATCATCGCGAATTCGATTCGGATTTACGTTTCACTGTTAACCCCGATGGCGGATAACCGACCGGTAGGGGTAGATCTTGTCACGACCTCATCGATCCCAATCAACAGAAAACATAGCCACATCGATCCCCATGTGCAGTTGATCTCATCAACCGTGCACACAGCCAATGTTATCAATGACAACGGATCTCATCCATTGCCTCGACATATCTAATATGCATACGATCCGAATCGAAATCCTATAGCAGAGGCTCTGATACCACTGTTGGGATCTACGGTAGGGCGTGTCGACTGCAAATTAAAATTTCCTACGCGTAGAACAACCAAGAACATGCTACGGGAGATGGATCACAGTTCGTTACCACTAGACGCGCAGTGTCGTGCAGCGGAAGTTGAGGCAGCGCGCCCGCGTGGATCGTCTCCTCCTCGTCCGATCTCCCTCGTACAACCGGTGATTGGTTCCCACGTACAGGTTCGCTGGAGCGGTGCAAGTGCACCGCCTCTAACGGTATCCGCGCGTGCAGGAGGAACATCATGCGGTGGACTGCTAGGTCCGATCACACAACTGGCGACGAGTGGAGGTGTCTATTCGCAACACTTGCAAACCCTAGTGTCAACGCCAAAGCGATTAGTTGCGTGAGTGTGCAGCACCTCCACTACATATAGGCGTCCGTTGCTGGCTCAACACTTGGGCTTCGCACGGACCTTAAAGCCCATAAGTCTACTCGGCCACAATCCGAATACAGTTCGGATCACATCCGACCAGTGTCCTCGGATCCGACCTCGTAGGTTCCTTCCGTTAAGCGCGCGACCCCTTAGGTTCAAGTCGGCTTGGTCGCAGATCGAATCACCTCCGAACTGCATGGTTGGTAGCGGCCTCTAGCAAGGCATGCCGAACACCAAGCAGACTATGAAGCTGGTTAGTGAACCTATACATCATACTTCCATTCCTTTTGCCACACGATATATGTTGTCGAGCTCAAGGCGAGTCTGTCATCCTTGTGCTAGCCCAACCTCTTTCTCGTTCCAGTGATGCCGACCACAAACCAGATTATCTCATAATCCTTGTCGCATGGCCATGCTTATCCTGGTCGGATCACACGAGGGGCCTAGAGTACATCTCTCCTGATCGGAGGGGCAAATCTCATCTTGCTCGACCACGTCTCGCAACATGGTTCTGGACAAACCCGAAACCTACCTTTATAACTACCCAGTTACGGAGTAGCGTTTGGTCGGCCCAAAGCAAGTCTGTCACCATCCCGACTACATGCGTCAGCTCAGGTCTTAGGACATAGAACATATGTTGTACTAGAGACTCACAGATGACATATCGTTGCGTCTCATAGTTGGGCCTGTCCGACTCGGACCTTATCTCGACTCGGATCCGACTATGTCGAATCCGACCAGATCCTTCCAAGTCCATATTATCCGGTTAGCATCCAATGCTCCATGGCTAGTGAGACCAAGCCATCGACCGTGTCATATGCTAGTCTAGTTGGCTGCGCATCCACATAGCCCTTTCGACTAGGGACCTTTTAGGGGAGTCATCATACAATGCATAGTCCCACAAACAAGTCACGTACTTGCTGATACATATCATTGATAATGTCCAAGGACTATCTTTATTCATAAACACATAGGAAATATCATCATACATGATTGCCTCTAGGGCATATCTCCAACATATCCCACTCATGACCTCGAGTTGGCGGCAGTTGTCCATGTTCTTTTAACATGGAGACATCTCTTGTTGGGAAGAAAAGTGGACATCTTCACTGATCATAAGAGTCTCAAGTACATCTTCACTCAGCCCAACCTCAACCTCAGGCAGACTCGTTGGGTCGAAATGATTCAAGAGTATAATCTGAGTATTGAATATACTCCAGGCAAGGCCAATGTCATTGCTGACGCATTGAGCAAGAAGGCTTACTGCAACAGTTTGATTATCAAGCCCTACCAACCAGAGCATTGTGAAGCTTTCCGCAAGCTTAATCTCCAAGTTGTTCCTTAAGGATTCCTTGCCAACCTCTAAGTCTCTCCTACTTTGGAAGATCAGATTCGCGAGGCTCAACTTCTTGATGCTATGGTGAAGAATGTGAAGATTGGGATTGCCAAGAGTCAACCCAAGTACAAGTGCTATCGCCTTGATGACAAGGATACTCTATTCTTCGAGGATCGCATTGTTGTTCCTAAAGGTGACCTTCGTAAAGTCAGTATGAACGAGGCTCACAATTCACTCCTCTCTATTCACCCTGGAAGTACAAAGATGTACCATGACCTCAAGCAGTCGTATTGGTGGACTCGAATGAAGCGCGAGATTGCTCAGTTCGTGAATGAATGTGATGTCTGCAGAAGAGTGAAAGCAGAACACTAACGACCAGCTGGTCTCCTCCAACCTCTTGCCATTCTAGAATGGAAGTTTGACCATATTGAGATGGACTTCGTGACGGGATTTCCAAAGTCCAAGCGTGGCAATGATGCTATCTTCGTTGTCATCGACAAGCTCACCAAAGTGGCTCATTTTCTTCCTATCAAAGAATCTATCACAACAGCTCAGTTGGCAGAGCTATATACCTCCTGGATTGTCTCTCTGCATGGCATTCCGCAGTTGATATCTTCAGATCGTGGAAGCATCTTCACCTCTAAGTTCTGGGATTCTTTTCAGAAGGCCATGGGCACCAACATTCGCTTCAGCACAACTTTTCATCCTCAAACTAGTGGCCAAGTCGAGCGAGTCAATCAAATTCTTGAAGATATGCTCAGGGCATGTGTCATTTCTTTCGGTATGAAGTGGGAAGATTGTCTTCCATATGCCGAGTTCTCCTACAACAACAGCTTCCAAGCGAGTTCGGGCAAGGCCCCATTCGAGTTTCTCTATGGCAGGAAGTGCCGTACTCCTCTTAACTGGTCAGAGACTGGTGAATGCCAACTTCTTGGCAATGACTTGATCATAGAGGCTGAAGAAATGTGCAAAGTCATTCGTGAAAATCTCAAAGCCGCGCAATCGCGCTAGAAGAGTTACTATGATAGCAAGCATCGTGACTTGGCTTTCGAGATCGGAGAACATGTCTACCTCTGTGTCTCTCCAATGAAAGGTACTCGTCGCTTCAGTATCAAACGGAAGCTTGCCCCTAGATACGTGGGTCCTTTCAAGATCATTGGCAAAAGAGGCGATCTCGCCTATCAACTTGAGCTTCCATCCAACTGTGCAAACGTGCACGACGTGTTTCATGTGTCTCAGCTTCACAAGTGTTTCAAGACTCCTGACCGCACCATCAACTTCGAAGAGTTTGACCTCCAAGAAGACCTGTCTTATCATGAGCACCCCGTTGCTATTCTTGAACAAACTGAGCGCAAGACTCGCAACAAGTCTATCAAATTCCTGAAAGTGAAGTGGTCACATCATTCCGACCGTGAAGCCACCAGGGAACGCGAGGACCACCTCCGTTCCGAATACCTGGAGGTTTTCCAGTCCTAGATCTTGGGACAAGATCCTTTCGTAGTGGTGGAGTGTTGTAACGCCCCGTATGTAACCTGCCATATTTGTATTCCAACTCTTGCCATTTTCAGCACTAAGTTATGAGATTCCTCGTTGTTGGGTTTTGTCTCCGTGTTGCTTTTGTCTTTGTCATGCATCGCATATTATGTCATTATGTGCATCGCATTTGCATACGTGTTCGTCTCATGCATCCGAGCATTTTCCCCGTTCTCCGTTTTGCATTCCGGCGCTCCTATGTCCCCCTGTGTCCCCTTTTACCTCTTTTCATGTGCGGGTGCTAAACGTTCTCGGATTGGACCGAGACTTGCCAAGCGGCCTTGGTATACTACCGGTAGATCGCCTGTCAAGTTTCGTGCCATTTGGACTTTGTTTGATACTCCAACGGTTAACCGAGGAACCGTGAAGGCCTCGTGTGTGTTGCAGCCCAACACCTCTCCAAAGTGGACCAAAACCCATCAAAACCCCCCTCCATCATCTCGGTCGTTCGATCACGATCACGTGGCCGAAAACCATGCTCAATTTGGAGTCTCCTAGCTCCCTCTACCAATAAATAGGTCCTCCCCATTCCAAATTCCGGATGAAACCCTAACCTCTCCCCCTCCTCGTGCCGCCGAACGAAAATCAGCCGGCCGGATGTGTCAGACCCGCGCCACCGCCGCCACATGGCACCTCCCCATTCGCCGCCGCTCGCGCCCCACATCGCTGGCCCGCCCAGCCCACGTCGGGCCCTCACTGGCCCGCGCGCCCGCCACCGCCTTCGCTCGCCCGCGCATCGACCCCGCCGCCTTCAGCCGCCGCGCCGCCGCCTGCCACCCTCGCCGGCGACCGCCGCCTCGTCGCGCCCGCACCGCCCTGCATCGGCCCCGCCGCCCGCTCGCCACCCCGTCGCCGACCGGCGCCGCCTCGCCGCTCCCCGTCCTCGACGGCGACTTCCCCGGCCGGATCCGCCTCCTCCCCTCCACTCCGGCGAGAGCTCCGGTTGTCCTTGGTTCGCGTGCCCTGATCTGGATCTGAGATTAGGGTTGACTTTTGCCCTAAGTTTTCATATTTTTAGCATATTTCATCATACCATAACTTTGCATCCGTGGCTCCGTTTTGGGCGTGTAGCAAATCAAATTGTTCGCCTTGATGTGTACTTCATTTCATACCATTGCACCGTGTTCATTCGAGTTCATCTTGATGCCCTAAATGCTGTTGCAAGAGTGCTATGCAATGTTAGTTTCAGATTCTTATCAGATATTGGACATTTGTCATTTTTGCCATGTTTAATGTGTGCCTCCTATGATCTTGAGCCCTACATGAGTTTTGAAGTATGCCATGCCACCTTTACAGGGGTGTATGCCATGTATTTTTCTGATCTTTGTGGTGACTAGCACAAGCATGCAAAGTAGCTCTCGTGATGTTGCTAATTTCAGGGACTTTGAAATCTTCCAAGTCTTTTCCCTGATAATATTTTTATGCCATGTATTCTTGTTGCTACAGAGTGATCCATGCCTCTTTTGACCATGTTCAGTAAGGATGATTTTGAGATATTATTATGCTCTATCCATCCATGTCTTTGTTTCCAATTATGGAGCACCCTAGCATGACTCAATCATTCTCTACTTTTGCTATAAAATGTTCCTGGCAGATTATTTACATGTTAAGCAATTTTGCCGAGGTTGTTATAGTTTATCCGTGCATGCTATAAGAGTGTTCTTGCCATGGTTAGCTTATCCTTCATGTCTACTTGCTGGGTGTATGCTTAGTTTGTCATGCAATGCCTTGTGGTGAGTGCATCGAGCTCGTAAACATGCCTACGTGAATCTGTTTTGCCATGTTCCAGTTTTCTGCTAACTCTGAATCTGTTAACGAAACTTGCTATGTTCACATGGTTGCCATTGTATTTTCTGATCCCTTTTGGCTTATGGTCTGTAAGGGACTTTTGTTGTATGCTTTGAGTAGCTTCATGTCATGCTTTGCTTTGCTATGATATGTTCATGTAGCATGTTGATATCTTGCTCTAAACATTGCTTCCTGATGTTAAATTCCCGGCATGTTATTTTCACTAAGTCTGTAACCTGATATCTTTTGCACTTTTGCCATGCTTGTTTGAACCTGCTATCGAGTGATTTAGCCATAGCTCAGTGTTCATCTTTTGTCAAGCATCTTGAGTGGATCACTGCCACGTGCTATGTTGTTATGTTAGAGTGCAGTAGCTTGTTGTTCTTGATGCATTTAGATGACCTCGTGCTGTTAATCGCAGCTTGGTGCCATTATCGTTTTGCTTGTCATTTGCAAACCGTGCATCCGATTCCGGTGATCTTTATATCGATTTCGACCGAAATCAACTCATCTTTCGAGCGGCACTCTTGGTTTTCTAAGTTGAGGCCTGGTTCAATCTTTCCTTTTCGAAACATGCATATGCATTGCATATTACATCCCGCATATCATGCCATGTTTTGCATCATGTTGCTTGCGCATTGCACCGTGGTTGATTGTGTCTTCCTTTGCTTGTGTTCTTGCTTTGGGTAGATCCGAGAGACGAGTATGTGATCGAGGAACCAGTTGAGTACACTTATGAGGATCAAGCTAATGTCAACTCGGAGAACTTTGCAGGAAAGATGACCATACCCTCGAAATCACTTCTATCTTTGCTTGCTAGATGCTCGCTCTTTTTCTATGCCTATGCTATGATACCTACCACATGCCTTATCATGCCTCCCATATTTCCATGTCAAACCTCTAACCCACCTTGTCCTAGCAAACCGTTGTTTGGCCATGTTACCGCTTTGCTCAGCCCCTCTTATAGCGTTGCTAGTTGCAGGTGAAGATTGGAGTTTGTTCCTTGTTGGAACATGTTTATTTTTGGGATATCATTATTATATCTTGTCCACTTTAATGCATCTATACACTTGGTAAAGGGTGGAAGGCTCGGCCTTATGCCTGGTGTTTTGTTCCACTGTTGCTGCCCTAGTTTCCGTCATACCGGTGTTATGTTCCTTGATTTTTGTGTTCCTTACACGGTTGGGTTATAATGAGAACCCCTTGACAGTTCGCCTTGAATAAAACTCCTCCAACAAAGCCCAACCTTGGTTTTACCATTCGCCACCTAGCCTCTTTTTCCCTTGGGTTCCGCAGACTCAAGGGTCATCTTTATTTTAAACCCCCCTGGGCCAGTGCTCCTCTGAGTGTTGGTCCGAACCGAGTAGACTGCGGGGCCACCTCGGGGCAACTTGAGGGTTGGTTTTACTCATAGGATGTCTCGTCCGAGTGTGCCTTGAGAACGAGATATGTGCAACTCCTATCGGGATTTGTCGGCACATTTGGGCGGTTTTGCTGGTTTAGTTTTTTCATTGTCAAGATGTCTTGAAACCGGGATTCTGAGTCTGATCGGGCCGTCCTGAGAGAAGGAATATCCTTCTTTGACCGTGAGAGCTTATGATGGGCTAAGTTGGGTCACCCCTGTAGGGATTTGAACTTTCGAAAGCCGTGCCTGCGGTTATGGGTAGATGCGAATTTGTTAATGTCCGGTTGTAGAAAACCTGAAACTTAACTTAATTAAAATGAATCAACAGCGTGTGTAGCCGTGATGGTCTCTTTTCGGCGGAGTCCGGAAAGAGAACACGGTCTCGTGTTATGCTTGAACGTAGGTTGTTCTAGGATCACTTCTTGATCATAGATTCTCGACCGTGCCTTGCCTTTGTCTTCTCGCTCTCATTTGCGTATGTTAGCCACCATATATGCTAGTGCTTGCTGCAGCTCCACCTCATACCTTTTACCCTACCTATAAGCTTAAATAGTCTTGATCGCGAGGGCGTGAGATTTCTGAGTCCCCGTGACTCACAGATTACTTCCAAAACTAGATGCAGGGACTGATGATACCGTTCCAGGAGATGCGACTGAGCTCAAGTGGGAGTTCGATCAGGACTCAGGACGATACTACGTTTCCTTTCCAGACGATCAGTAGTGGAGCCCAGTTGGGACAATCGGGGACATTATGCATTTGGGGTTGTCTTTATTTTGGTTCCGTAGTTGGACCATGATTGTATCTAGATGATTGTAATGTTATATTTATGATATTGTGTGAAGTGGCGATTGTAAGCCAACTATGTACCTCTTTTCTTTTTCATTACATGGGATGTGTTAAGATTACCCCTCTTGCGACATTGCTTACAATGCAGTTATGCCTCTAGGTCGTGCTTCGACACGTGGGAGATATAGCCGCATTGTGGGTGTTACACCGACCATGGGATGCTACTCCAGCTCGTGGTCTAGGGGAGCACCGCGCCAATGGCCGCGGTGGCGTTCGCTCCCGTGGCGGCGCCCATGGCCGCAGCTGACATGCATGCTCGAACGACACCACGAGTTGCCGGCGACCCCACGCTGATGCTGCCTTTCCTCGGACCCCTAGATGAGCTCGAGCTCGACGATGGAGGCGGCGATGACATCGCTCCTCTTGTCGTAAGAATGACGCGTGGGCCCCATCAGTAATAAAAGTCAAAATAAACGGAGTTGACTTTGCCGCTACATCAGCACTGACTAGTGTGTCCCATATGTCATAAACATGTTTAAATCATCTAAATTGGTCATTTTCTGAAAGTGATAGTTTTTAGTCACAAAATTTAAAAATTTGATAGTTTCTGGTCACTTTTTTGAAAGTGATAGTTCAGTGAGACGCGAACCTTAATGTGGTAGTTTTTTTTAGTTACTCCACTTGTGAAGACGTTGTAGAGAAAAGCAGTTGGAGGAAATGGAAGCCAGGCAGCTCTACCTGTAGATCTAAAAAAGGCAAAAAAAGCTAAAATAAACCTTAAACTTGTAGATGGAAGCTCATCCGAACCCTGAACTCTTAATACCGAAAATCAGCACATCAAACTCTTTAACCCCAATCTATTTTAAACCTTGAGAGTGTTCCCAAATAGGGATTATCGGGGAGCAACTAGTTAATGAGCGCTCCTTCGGGAGCCCCGCAACGATCAGCGCCACTTGGCGCGCTCTCAGCCATTCGCCACGTGTCGCACTCTGGACGCTCCCTCTGGATTTTGTTTTTTTTTATTTTTCCGCACGCGTTTTCGGCTTTTTAAACGGGTTTTCCGGTTTTTTTGGCGTTTTGGTTTTCCTCCTGTCTTCCTTAGCTTTTCGATAAAAAACATTGAAAATAAAAAAAATAGCGCGAAAAAAACGCGTTTTCTTTCGCGAAAGTCACAGTTTATTTCCGTGAGAGGCACGCTTGTGCTTTAGCGAGAGTCACGACCGTGCCTTTCGGAAACGAAAAAACACATTTTCTATTTTTTTTCTTTCGCGAGAGTCACCGTTTTGCTTCCGTGAGAGGCACAGTTGTGCTTTCGCGAGAGTCATAGCCGTGCCTCTCAAAAAGGGAAAAACAAAACGCATTTTCTGTTTTTTCCTTTCGCGAGAGTCACGATTTTGCTTCCGCGAGAGACACGATTGTGCTTTCGCGAGAGTCACGGTCGTGCCTCTTAGAAAGGGAAAAAATATGCGTTTTCTGTTTTTCTTTCTTTCGTGAGAGTCACGGTTTTGCTTCCGTGAGAGGCACAGTTATGCTTTCACGAGAGTCACGGCCGTGCCTCTCGGAAACGAAAAAAAACATGTTTTCTGTTTTTTTCCTTCCACGAGGGTCACGGTTTTGCTTCCACGAGAGGCACGGGTTTGATTTCGCGAGAGACACGGGTGTGCCTCTTTCGTGTAGAATATGTAAATTGCACGACGTATTGATCTTCGTGCATAGGCACGTATATATGATTTACAAAGGTGGGCCACGGACCTCCACTATACAAGAAACTAGGGGGCGGGCCCAATACACAATATGCACATAACACATATACTCAACACCCCCCCACAGTCGAAGCGGCACCGCGGCTGACGCAAAGACTGGTCCAGAACTCCTCAAATGACGCCGTAGGCAAGCCCTTGGTCATGATATCGGCAAATTGTTGGGAAGTAGGGACGTGTAAAACACGAATATGACCAAGGGCCACCTGTTCCCGAACAAAATGAATATCCTACTCAATGTGCTTGGTCCATCGATGATGCACCGGGTTAGCGGAGAGGTAGACCGCCGAGACGTTATTGCAGTAGACCACTGTGGCACGGTCAACAGGGCAAGAGAGCTCCTAAAGCAGCTGGCGAAGCCACGAACACTCGGCGACGACATTGGCGACCGCACGATACTCAGGCTCAGCACTAGAACGAGAGACCGTAGGCTGCCGCTTGGACAACCATGAGATAAGTGAGGGTCCAAGGTAGACACAATAGCCCGAAGTGGAGCAACGAGTGTCAGGGCAGCCCGCCTAGTCTGCATCGGAGTAGGCGGTGAGGGCGGTGTCGGCGGAGGTGTGGAGCGTGACGCCAAGATCCATAGTGCCACAGATATAGCAAAGAATCCGCTTGACGGCAGCCCAGTGAACGTCTCGAGGAGCATGCATATGAAGACACACCTGCTGCACGGCATACTGGATCTCCGGTCGAGTCAGAGTGAGGTACTGGAGAGCACCAACGATAGACCGATAGAAAGCAACATCCGAAGCAAGAGAACCATCTGTGGCAGAAAGCTTGGCCTTCGTATCAACAGGCGTAGCGGCGGGCTTGCAGTTAAGCATGCTGGCGCGCTCCAGGAGCTCATGAGCGTACTTCCGCTAATGAAGGAATAAGCCATTCGGATGGCGCACCACCTCGACACCGAGGAAGTAGTGCAAAGGACCCAAGTCCTTGATGGCGAACTCAGCGCGAAGACGAGCCGTGAGCTGACTGAGGAGACCAGCCGTCAAGATGATGTCATCGACATAGAGCAGCAAGTAGGCCGTGTCAGAGCCCTGATGATAGACGAAGAGCGAGGCATCCGATTCTGGTGGGGAACCATCAACGAGGATATCAAAATCCTTGCATAAGGTATACTCTTAAGAAGGAACTTCTTCTCCTTGAACAAATCAATCAGTGGCTTGGTGTGCTAGGATATACGTATGGAATGAAGATGATCAGTCTAACAGACCACAGAATTCTTCGCACGTGCATGACCGACTTGGGATGATTCCAAAGGAGCAAAAACAAACTTTCTCGAATTCACAACGGCAACTTACATCAAAATGCACGTGAATCAAAGGAAGTCACTCCTTTCATCAAACAAGTACTTCATGAGCTAGCATGAAGAAAATGCTTTCAAAAGTTTCCAACACTAACTTAATGTTCAACAACATCATGGAGGAGATAAGGATGTTGTCAATGGGCTCAACAACAACTCATCGGAATTTCCATATCACTGAACTCCCACCATCATGTGAACACGGTGATAGCATTGGTCAGAACCAAAGATATAATGGTGTATGCTCGAGGGACCAACCACGAGGAAGACAACATTACGAACATCGTCGGTTCTGACTTGATTTGACGATAGCCCACACTCAAATCAAAAGATTGATAAGACAATAGGTCCAGCAACTGATCACAGGGACCAATCGATGAAGATATCATCTTTCTTCAACACACACTACACGAGGATATCCCTTTGGAACGAACTAAGTCAGGCAAGCTTTTATCTTCCAAATCTCCAAGTTGTTGTCTAGCTTAACCAACTAGCTCAGGGATATCTAACACCAATTCTTGGAGAGAAAGTGGTTCACAAGAAACCAACTTGATCACGAGCTCAACATAACAGTCAGGTGACAGCCTGGTGATACTTTCGAGAAGATATTCGGAAAATCACGAACCACCGATATGTTACTAAGCTCGAGAACAATCTCGCTTTTGAGGGCAAGACGATATGATCTAATGAGTGAGGACTTGACAAAATCCTAACTCATCAATCGAAGTGTGCACCAGGAAGATGGACAAGGTAGCACGATCAATCTTAGAAGGATGATTCAAAAACCAACACGCTAAGAATGAAATTATTGTCCTTTAGCTACCAAGCAACGAGGTTGCTGGCAGTATTGATTTCACACGCCATGATTCATTTGTCGGCATTCCGGTTACAATAACACAGGAATCGAGGAATGAACAATGATGGCAAAAGTATCACTATACCAAGAGTTCATAGGATGGTGTGCAATTCCTATAACAATCTCGATATAAAATATGTAATACTCCAAGGTAGAGCAGACCAGAAGCTGGATTGGCATTTTGATCTGCGGAGCACAACTACTTTGACCCAATCCTAAATATGGATGAGGTACTGGAGTTCATTTCTCCTAGTCATTCTGGAATAGAATGGCTTGATGGACCACAAGAGTGATAGGTATCGATGAACGATTGCCGCATACTCTTGACTATCAATTGATAGACGAAGGTCAGTAGACAGCTAAAGAGGGACAACTCAAAGGAACATATAACTTTCTGAGTTGTGGATGCATGGATTAGTATGTCGAACCAAGTTCAACATATTTCTTCCGGATAACCCATGCAGAAAGGTAGAACTGGCAGAGTCACGATTTATGAATGGAGAACTCCTCAAGAATAATCCTGTTGTGATATTTCAGTTCAACGAGGAACTTCTGCCATAAGTAGTTCATGGTATTTGGAAGAAGAAGATACCACGGACTTCAAGGACTATCGCAAAGGTTACTAATATCCTAAAGGCGCTAGCAATTACTATCAACATGAAGTAGGTAGAGTGAATCTCGGGTCCAGAACCCAGGAGTAGAATACCTACTACTAAGTAGCATCACGGGATGCTTTCGAGAATGATGGCCAGAATCATCACACTGGGAACACAAATCATGGTTAAATTACTAGATGATCCCCTAAGACACCTAGGGTCATAATAATATCTCCAACATATATGTCAAGGTAACGGAGTACCTCAACTCACTGATTAGTGTGGTTAATCTGGCCCATGGGAACATTGAAACGGAAAGAAAGGATTTGCAATTGCATCAGACTACTTAGAAACCTGGGATGACTCGGACAGCATAACGGCTGTAAATGCTCAGAAAAGATTTGAGACATTCACAAAATGGTGGCATAACCACTCAGAAGCATAGTATCAAGGTTTCGAGATCAACAGTTAACGTACGGAAGTAGTAGAAACTGAACTCAAGCTTAAATCCAACAATCTTATAAGTCTACGGATTAGTAACACGTGATCCTGATAGAAAGAAGAGATAGCCTAGTTCTTAATCCCCGTAGGAAAGATAAGATGACTCAGATCAGAAGGCATAAGGTACAAGGAGTAAAAAGAGCCTTACGTTCCCTCCCACAATCAATTCCCTTATATAACTAAAGAATTTCTAGACTCAACTTCGACCAGTTTGGCTTGGTAATCCTACAGGCAGTCAAGCTCTGATACCAACACTGTCAGGACCCCGACTCGATGTCACATCGATCTAGCCGGTAACACCTCATATCACTTTGCGGCCTCACGCACGGTATCCCCACGGGTGTCGCCTTACCTTTGCCCGGGACCGTTTGCGCCTTTTGGCTCACGTATATGATAGTGTCGCTAGCATCCATATGATAAGGAGCCCGGGCTGACATGACTAGTCGTAAACCCAAAGTGGCACAAACTTACAGGGACAGGCATTCATGACCCAGCTTCGAACGTCTCGGTCATCAGCAAGTGGGTCCGAGCTGTAGCACTGGGCTAGCAGGACTCCGGTAAACCGGGCTGTAGCAGGCTAACAGGACTCCGGTACTCAAAGCGTGACATTTCCCCGAAGGGACAGACACAGGAACGAAGAAGGACACATGCCGGCCAGCCTAAGTGTTCCAGAGCAGTAGCAAGCTACCATGGCTCAGCGGTAACACTAGGAGACATTTCCCGGTAAGAGAGGCTACTAAAGATAAACAACTAGATAGTCAGATCCCACACATACCAAGCATTTCAATAACATACACACAATATGCTCGATATGTGCAATACAACATGGCATCACAAAATGACTCTACGACTCAAGTAGTTTATTCAATAGGCTCCGAGGAGCGAGACATTACAAACATGGGTCTCATGACCCAACAATCAGAGCATACAAGTCAAAGCACAAGCGGAAGCTATCATGTCTGAGTACAGACATCTATAAATGAAAAAGGCTGAGAAGCCTGACTATCTATCAGATCCTGCCGAGGGTACAAGATCGTAGCTGAGGTATCAAGCTAAACGTCGAAGTCCAAGCGGAACTACTAGTGAGACTGAAGTCTCTCTGCAAAACATAAAATAGGCAAACGTGAGTACAAATGTACCCAGCAAGACTTACATCAGAACTAACTACATATGCATCATTATCAACAAAGGGGTGGTGGGGTTTAACTGCAGCAAGCCAGCTTTGACTCGGTGGCTATCCTAACTACGACTGCAAGCAACTCTTTTGAGGTGGCGCACACGAGTCCACATATTCACCACATCAATACACCACTATGGATCCGCTCCCATCTCCCTACGAGAACGCCATCCATAGCACTCACGCTTATCTTGCGTATTTTAGAGTAACCACTTTCACTTGTCTATGAACTATGCAAGGGGTCCAAGTTTCCATATCCGAGGAATCCGGCTATTCGAATAGATGATGTTAACCCTGCAGGGGTGTACTTCTTCACACACGCTCTCGCCACTTACCGCCCTGTACACGTCATGTACCTCGGCAACCTTCAAGCGGAAGCCGGGCGAGGGAGTCGGCCACGACCTGACTAATCGAACAAGTCTCTAGTCCAGGTTTATCGCCTATTCGGGTTCCTTCCGCAAGGAGATCCGGCCGGGGTGTCGCTTACGGCCCCAAACGATGTGTGCAGGGTTCCCAAGCCCACCAACCGGGTGCCACTTGGTACACCGGGCCACTGTGCCTAGTCTGTCCCAAGCCCACCTGTACCGGGTGCCACTTGGTAGACTACTAACACTGCCTACAAACACCAGAAACTAGTTGCAACTCCTGGACAGAGATCAAGTTGATTAATAAGTCGAGAGGGCTTGGAGCGCCCGGAGCCCAATGTGTGGTAGTAACTGATCATGGATCACAAACACAGAACTCAGTTCCTGAGGACGGCTGCAATGAGACAACCCACCATGTACTCCTACATGGCCTCTCACCGCTACCTTTACCAAATCGTGTTCACACACTTAGCTCACACACAGTAGGACATGTTCACACGCCTCTGATTCATCCCCGATGAATCAGACCTGACTCAACTCTAAGCAGTAGCAGGCATGACAAACAAGCATTACTGAGTAGGCACAACAGGGCTCAAACAACTCCTACTCATGCTAGTGGGTTTCATCTATTTACTGTGGCAATGACAGGTCATGCAAAGGATAAAGGGGTTCAGCTACCGCAGCAAGTATCAAATATGTCGTTGTTGTCCTAATGCAATAAAAGAGAGCAGGAGCGAGAGAGTGGGATTTTATCGGAATGAACAAGGGGGTTTTGCTTGCCTGGCACTTCTGAAGATAACATTGAGTCTTCATCAGTGTCAACGATCACATCATCGGTATCACGTCTATCGAGAGGGGACAAATACCGGCAACACAGAAAGGAACACAATCAATGCAATGCACAATATGATGCATGATCATGACATGGCAAAATGAATGTGTTTTGAGCTAATGCAACTAGCAACAGATTAAATGAAGTTGGTTTGAATACAAGATTCAAATTCAAACTCCATATGTGATTATTCAAATGCCATTTAATTGATTTGTGCTAAACAGCAGCTATAGGTTGTTCTAACATGCATGAAAATGGTACAGATGGATTCCTTGAATTTTTCTGATAATTTTTCATATATAATTTATTTAATTTGGAGTTACGATTAATTTTCTATGATTTATTGAAGTTTTAGGCATTTTCTGGAATTAATAAATCATTTAAGAATTATTTAAATTCCAGAAAACATTTACTGCGTCAGCAGTGCGTCACCGTGACATCAGCAAGTCAACAGGGGTCGGTCAGGGTCAAACCTGACGTGTGGGGTCCACACGTCAGTGTCTCAGTCAACTAACCAGGTTAGTTAGCCCTAACTAACTTAGTTAGCCGGGCGGGGCCCGCATGTCAATGGCCTATCTAATTAGCTAGGTTAATTAACGCTAACTAATCTAACCCTAATCAACCAGGCGCCTGGGCCCACACGTCAGGGGGTCAAACCCCGGGTCAAACCCGCCGGAGTTGACCCGCGGCTTGTCGCCGGCGACGCCAGCAACGGCGGAGGGCGTCGGAAACGCTCCTTCGGCGATCAAATCGGCGACTGAGGGGTTCTACGCGTAGCTGGGAGTCGCCCGCATCCATCTGTGCAAACGGCAGGGGCTGGGGTGGCTCGAGCTCACCGGAACGGGGCCCGCGGCGGCGACCGGAGTTCGGGCCAGCACGGGCACGGGGCTACGCTTGGCGAGCGAGCGAGCTGAGAGGCTGGGCGGGCTCCTGGGAGATCCACGAGCTCGAGGTCGTGCTCGGACGCGAGTTCGGTGACCTGCAGCGACGGCGGCGACATCGCCGGCGGAGCCGAGCTCGCGGCTCCGGTGGAATCGAGGCTACAGGGCGCAATCGAAGGGGGAAAGAGGGAGGGGAGGCGTGGGAGCTCACAGCGGTGCCGTAGGGGTGGTTAGCCGGCTCGGGGACGCGACGATGGTGGTGAATTGACGATGAAGATCCTCGGCGGCCGGCGATGGAAACGGCGATGCCGGCGACGTTGTGGCGCGTCCGTAGTTCCATGGCTTGGTGGGGAGGTCGAAGATGTCGTGACGGAGCTCTCAAGCACGCTGGATGGGCGAGGGAGGGCTGGTGGCCATGGTTACGGCGACGAAGACGGCGAGCTCCGCTCGGTGGTGTGCGCGGGAGGGAAGCAGAGGAGGGAACGGGGTCCAGGGGAAGAGAGGGAGGGCTGGACGGCTCCGGGCGGCTGCGTGGCGTCTCCACGCATGGATAGGCTCGAAGGGGGAGGCCTCCAGCGCGAAGCAGGAGGTGGCCGGAGCTCTTCGGGCGCGCGCCACGCCTCGCCTCTGCCTACTGGCAGAGGAAGAAGAGGACAAGGGGGGAGGAGGTGGGCTGGGCCGGCCAGGTGGGGGAGCTGGGCCGGCTACAGGTAAGTGGCCCAGGTACGGGTCTTTCTCTCTCTCTTTTATAATTCTGTTCTGTTTTATCTTTTCTATTTTCTGCAATTTGTTTTTGATTTGATTTAAAATATCAAATCATTTTATAAAATCCTGGAAACAGTTATGGGTGTTTTCTGAATTATTTCAGTGACCCCTAACAATTTTCCAACATTTATTTGAACATTTAAATTATTTATAGTATTTAAATGCCCAAAGTCAATTACAATATGGTTTAATTCAGTGACCAAATATGCCCTGCAAAAATATAAACCATTTTTGGTAGATGCTTCCACCTCAGACCAGAAATGTTGAACATTTTTAGAGGACATTTTGAGTTCAAAGAAAAAGGTTTTATTTGACCCTAGTTGAATTCATTTGGTGTTAGGGCTTAGTCAATCCCCATCTCAGGTTTAAATGAAATTTAAACATGATGTAACACTCTAATGCAGCACTAGGCATTGTCAGAACTAGGGATGTGACAGCAGCCATCCAAAGCGGCTCGAACGGAGGACGGTAACGGCGATGGCTCAGAGGTGGACGCCGCATGGACGTAGTCATCCGAGGCGTAGCGCGAGCTCGGGCGAAAAACGCCCGTACGGGCGCGGGTGACCGGACCGGCCGCAGGCGCCGGGGGCGTTGAGGGGGCCGCGGGCGCCGGGGGCGCCGAGGGTGCCGGAGGTGCCGGGGGCGTCACGGGCGCCGGGGAAGCCGTGGGGGCCGCGGGCGCCAACGTCGGGGGCGCCAGCGTCGCGGCAGTAGGTGGCGCCACATGCGGGGGCGCGCCTCAAAGCTAGGGGCGGGCTAAGAGGGGCGCGCGAGCGCCCTGGGAGAGGCGTCGAGGAGCCCGTGTCACTGGTGGCGGGAGGAACAGCCGAGGGTACCTAGTGAAACGGAAACACATGCTCATCAAAGTAAACGTGCCGGTAAGTGAACACACGGTGGGAGACGGGATTGTAGCACCGATATCCCTTGGAGTTGGAGGGATAGCCGATGAAGATGCAAGCGACAGAACGAGGTGCGAGTTTGTGAGGAGTGGAGTCGGCAATGCTAGGATAGCAAAGGCACCTGAAAATACGCAAGCCATCATAAGATGGGGGCGTACCGAAGAGAAGACGGTGAGGTGCATAGTTCCACCGTGGACGGCAAGGGCGAAGGTTAAGGAGAAGAGAAGTAGTGGCGAGGGCGTCCGGCCAGAAACGAGGCGGCACATTAGCATGGAACAGGAGCGTGCGAACGCAGTCGTTCAGAGTGCGAAGGACGCGTTCGGCTCGACCGCTCTGCTGAAAAGTATACGGACATGTGAGATGAAAAACTGTGCCGTGGTGCGACACAAAAGTGCGGAAAGCAAGGTTGTCGAACTCTTTCCCATTGTCAGTCTAAAGAGCAAGGATGGAACGCCCAAACTGCGTGCTGACATAGGAGTAAAAAGCTGTCAAAGTAGAGAGTGCATCCGACTTTCTGCGCAAAGGAAAAGTCCACACTTAATGAGAATAATCATCAAGGATAACCAGATAATATAAATAGCCCGAATTACTAGAAACCGGAGAGGTCCACACATCGCTATGAATCAACTGAAAAGGAAAAGAAGCTATGGTGGTGGAGTTATTAAACCGGAGGCGAACATGTTTGCCGGCACGACATGCATGACAGGTGTGATCTTCTATCTTATGACAACTGAAATTGAAACTCCTAAGAATATGACGAAGTGTGTCGGGGTTGGGATGACCCAAACGAGCGTGCCAGAGATCGACGCCGGCAGAGAGAGCAACCTGTGTGGTGGTGGAGATGGACGGCGAATGCACCAGATAGAGCTCGTCGAGGCTGTCACATCGATGAAGTACCATCCTAATTCGAGCGTCCTTGACACAAAACCCAAGCTCATCAAATTCAACAGTAACAGGATTTTCACGAGTTAAACAACGAATGGAAACAAGGTTCTTAATAAGATGAGGTGACACAAATATGTTAGACAAAGTAATAGGCATGGAATTAGAAGGAAAAGAAGTGTGCCCGACATGTGTGATAGGAAGTGTGGAACCGTCGCCGACAATGATGCGGCGGTCGGTGGTGACGGGAGTGAAAGAGGCAAGATTACCAGGATGAGCAAACATGTGAGCCGTAGCCCCGGTGTCCATGTACCAATCATCACCTTCGGTGTAGTTGTTCGGCGTAGGAGCGACATGTAGTGCAGGAAGGAGCACCGGGTCCCAGGGCGCCTGCGAGGGGGACGGAGACGCCATGGGGAGGCCGAAGCCACCGCTCGGCAGCGGCGGTGGGTACTCTCTAGACGGTATAGGAAGCAACCCTGGCTGCGACTGCGGTGCCGGGTAGGCCGGATGGCCCGCCGAAAAAACCTGCTGGCCTGTTGACGACCCCCACCAGTACGCGGGAGCCCCGTACACAGGCGCCTCGAACAACCCGTCCAACAGCAAGGGGTCGACGGACAGAGTCGGTGCCGGCGGCGAGGCGACGACGGACTGGCCGGAAAGCGCCGGCGGTGAGGCGGCGACGTATGCCAGCGGGGGCAGCGGAGCCGTGCCGGGCGGCAAGTCGGAACGGGCTGGCGGGGCGACACCGAACGCGCCGTAGGTACCGGCCGCTCCGTATGGCAACGGGGCTGCGCCGTTGAACACCGGCGGCGGAGTCGCGCCAGAAGCCACGCCTGAGGGCGCCGGCGGCGGGACGGCAAAGGCGGCGGCGGACAGACCGGTGGACACCATCAGGGCTGGCAGGCGGCCAAAGTGACGCGTGCGTGCTAGCAGCGCGGGTGACTCAGACGGCTCGGCTCACGTAATGAATCTTGTTAGAATCGGAAAAGATTGTGGATGTGTACATGAAGAAGATTAGTAGCAGACTATATGGATGGATGGATTGTAGAGATGAACAGCGGCTGATGTACGTGGTAGTAGTAGCAACGCGCTAGCGATGGATGGATGGATGGATTGTAGATGGATTGGAGCAACGCGGCTAGCGGCAGCAGCGAAGCGGGGTGGGGAAAGCGGCGGGGCTAGCAAACGGATGCAGCGCGGGCAATCGAATGCAGCAGCCGGCGATGCAGTGTTAGCGGGGCGATCGCGTGCAGCGGGGAAGGACGGGCGGGCCGCTAGGGCAGCACACGCCAGGGAGAGGAGGAGCGGCGGTCGGCGCGGGAGGCGCGCGAGCGGCGGCGGCGACGGCGTGGAGGAGGCGTGCGGCGGCAGAAGGTTAGGGTTAGAACCCGTAAACTGATATCATGTAGAATATGTGAATTACACGATGTATTGATCTTCGTGCATATGCACGTATATATGATGTACAAAGGTGGGCACGGACCTCAACTATACAAGAAACTAGGGGGCGGGTTCAATACACAATATGCACATAACACATATACTCAACATTTCGAAAAGGGAAAAAAACGTGCTCTCAGTTCGTTTTTTTCGCCCGTTTTTTTTTTGAAAAAATTTTCATCAAAACCTATTAACATGGGATCTAGTTTTGAAGATCTCGACGCGAGGAATCCGATTGTGAAAACGGTTCGAGATTTAGACGCACGGTTTAAAAGATAAAGCGTTTTGAATAAACGAATCTACGAAAAAAAAAAGAAAACTCCCAGGTTGCAACAAGTGGCGCGCTGCATGTGCGCCACTTGTCGCGACCTGAGAAAGTGAAGTGTTCTTTGCAACGAGTACTTCTTAATTAGTGATTTCGGGATTGTCGACATGGGGTGTCGAATCCCAGGATAGTTGAGTGCGCTCGTGACTGGGCCGGCCCAACAGGCACGAACATATTTTTCTTTTTCTTTTTCGTAACACGAAAGTAAAAATATCCAGAAAATATTAACTCTGGAGTAAGCGAACTTGCGCCCATGAGCTTCAAACTCCACCAGCTAGCCACTAGAGGAATTGGCTGTTAGTGCTACAATTAGAGGCCCGAGCAATTTAACCACAGACCGTAGCATCCAGATTTGGAATATCTTTTAGGGGCAAACGTAAGATTGGAAACGTGCAGGCGCGAATGACTTTTGAAATCTCCGTTTATTTAAAGGGCGAGCACTTTCTGAAAATTCTGAATACTTTCTGTAAAAACAAACAAATTTTTTGAAAACACAATCGGTTTTCAAAAAGCAAATACTACTTGAAAGATAAACATTTTTTTTGCAAAAATGCAACAAAAATTGAAACTTGAACAAATTTTGACTTTTTTTAAACAATGTAAAAGAATGTTTGTGTGTTAAAAAAAATTAAAATGAATATTTGGCCAAATGTTACCCTGTCACATTTTCAAAAAATGTTTTTGGAATTTCATAAATTATTTGCATTAAAAATATTTTTTACTTTAAAATTGTTCAGATTTTTTTCAAGAATTTGTTTGAAGGTTTTAAAAAATATGTTCATATACAAACATTCTTGTCTATTCTTTATATGGGACGCACAATTCTTTTTTTTAATAATGACTAGCAGCCGTCATGGCCATTGGCTATGTCCGGCCGCCGCGAGTTCCAGGTCCCTAGCTAGTTTGAGACCTCTCACAAGCTCACTGGTGCTTCTATTTTTGTCGCTCCTAATATACGAAAAGTGGGTCGGTGTATATTTTAGAAGCATGTTTATTTTCATTCTAAAAATGTAAATGAATTTATTATCATTACAAAAATGTAAAACTATGAAAAAATAAAGCATAACGAGGGCGTGAGTGACCGCGCTAATGGGCCGGCCCGATTTATCCTAATGTCCAACCGGCCCATTCAACTATCCTTGCCACGTCAGCAAATACCAGCTAAACACCCTCAAGATGTGGTGGTAGAATTGGGATTGAACGAGGATAACCTCCAAGATGTGGTGGTAGAGGATGATGATCTACTGGAGGAAACCAACAGATGGATGGCGATCGCTCGTGTTCATACTGAAAAGACCTATAGTCAGTACTGGTTTGATCGGACCATGAGGGCAGCTTGGGATCTAGCGCAACAAGTCAAGATCCGCCCTCTGGAGGATAATCTGTACACCATGCAGTTCATGTGCTTGGGTGATTGGGAGAGAGTAATGGGGGACGGCCCCTGGAACTTCAAAGGGAAAGCAGTAGTGATAGCGCCTATGATGGTTTTACTCGGCCATCGGCGATCGCACTGGACAAACTGGAGATATGGGCTCACATCCATGATTTCCCGAGGGTTACTTTCCACTGATAAAATCTTGGTCAGCAACCATTGGAAAGCACATCTACCATGAACCAATGTCTCAGGATTTCGAGGGCAACTTTGTGCGAGTCTGGGTCAAAATAGATGTCAATGCACCACTCAAAAATGCGGTCTCGGTTGTGAAGAAGAAGAAAAGAGAGATATTCAGAGTCAGATATGAGAGATTGCCAGACTAGTGTGCCGTTTGTGGCTTCTTAGGTCACCTGCATAAAGAATGCGGCGGCAGTGTGTTGGGTTTCGTAGTAATTTCAAAAAAATTCCTACGCTCACGCAAGATCATGTGATGCATAGCAACGAGATGGGAGAGTGTTGTCTACGTACCCACGCAGACCGACTGCGGAAGCGTTGACGCAACGTAGAGGAAGTAGTCGTACGTCTTCACGATCCAACCGATCAAGTACCGAAACTACGGCACCTCCGAGTTCGAGCACACGTTCAGCTCGATGACGATCTCCGGACTCCGATCCAGCAAAGTGTCGGAGAAGAGTTCTGTCAGCACGACGGTGTGGTGACGATCTTGATGCACTACAGCAGCAGGGCTTCGCCTAAACTCCGCTACAGTATTATCGAGGACTATGGTGGCTGGGGGCACCGCACACGGCTAAGGAATAGATCACGTGGATCAACTTGTGTGTTCTAGGGTGCCTCTACCTCAGTATATAAAGGACCAAAGGGGGGGAAGGCTGGCCGGCCACAAGGGGTGCGCCAGGAGAGTCCTACTCCCTCTGGGAGTAGGATTCCCCCCCCCCCCCAATCCTAGTTGGAATAGGATTCGCGGAGGGGGAAAAGAGAGAGAGGGGGCCGACCACCTCTCCTAGTCCTAATAGGACTAGGGGAAGGGGGAGGCGCGCAACCCATGTAGGGCTGCCTCTTCTCTTTTCCACCAAGGCCCATCATGGCCCATTTAGCTCCCGGGGGGTTCCGGCAACCTTCCCGGTACTCCGGTAAAATCCCGATTTCACCCGGAACACTTCCGATATCCAAACATAGGCTTCCAATATATCAATCTTTACGTCTCGACCATTTCGAGACTCCTCGTCATGTCCGTGATCACATCCGGGACTCCGAACAACCTTTGGTACATCAAAATGCATAAACTCATAATATAACTGTCATCGTAACCTTAAGCGTGCGGACCCTACGGGTTCGAGAACAATGTAGACATGACCGAGACATGTCTCCGGTCAATAACCAATAGCGGGACCTGGATGCCCATATTGGCTCCTACATATTCTACGAAGATCTTTATCGGTCAGACCGCATAACAACATACGTTGTTCCCTTTGTCATCGGTATGTTACTTGCTCGAGATTCGATCGTCGGTATCCAATACCTAGTTCAATCTCATTACCGGCAAGTCTCTTTACTCGTTCTGTAATACATCATCCCGCAACTAACTCATTAGTTGCAATGCTTGCAAGGCTTATGTGATGTGCATTACCGAGAGGGCCCAGAGATACCTCTCCGACAATCGGAGTGACAAAACCTAATCTCGAAATACGCCAACCCAACATGTACCTTTGGAGACACCTGTAGTACTCCTTTATAATCACCCAGTTATGTTGTGACGTTTGGTAGTACCCAAAGTGTTCCTGCGGTAAACGGGAGTTGCATAATCTCATAGTTATAGGAACATGTATAAGTTATGAAGAAAGCAATATCAACATACTAAACGATCGAGTGCTAAGCTAATGGAATGGGTCATGTCAATCAGATCATTCAACTAATGATGTGACCTCGTTAATCAAATAACAACTCATCGTTCATGGTTAGGAAACATAACCATCTTTGATTAACGAGCTAGTCAAGTAGAGGCATACTAGTGACACTTTGTTTGTCTATGTATTCACACATGTATTATGTTTCCGGTTAATACAATTCTAGCATGAATAATAAACATTTATCATGATTATAAGGAAATAAATAATAACTTTATTATTGCCTCTAGGGCATATTTCATTCAGTCTCCCACTTGCACTAGAGTCAATAATCTAGATTACACTGTAATGATTCTAACACCCATGGAGCCTTGGTGCTGATCATGTTTTGCTCGTGGAAGAGGCTTAGTCAATGGGTCTGCAACATTCAAATCCGTATGTATCTTGCAAATCTCTATGTCTCCCACCTGGACTAGATCCCGGATGGAATTGAAGTGTCTCGTGATGTGCTTGGTTCTCTTGTGAAATCTGGATTCCTTTGCCATGGCAATTGCACCAGTATTGTCACAAAAGATTTTCATTGGACCCGATGCACTAGGTATGACACCTAGATCGAATATGAACTCCTTCATCCAGACTCCTTCATTTGCTGCTTCCGAAGCAGCTATGTACTCCGCTTCACATGTAGATCCCGCTACGACGCTTTGTTTAGAACTGCACCAACTAACAGCTCCACCGTTTAATGTAAACACGTATCCAGTTTGTGACTTAGAGTCATCCAGATCTGTGTCGAAGCTAGCATCGACGTAACCCTTTACGACGAGCTCTTCGTCACCTCCATAAACGAGAAACATATCCTTAGTCATTTTCAGGTACTTCAGGATATTCTTGACCGCTGTCCAGTGTTCCATGCCAGGATTACTTTGCTACCTACCTACCAAACTTACGACAAGGTTTACATCAGGTCTGGTACACAACATAGCATGCATGATAGACCCTATGGCCGAGGCATAGGGGACGACTCTCATCTTTTTTCTATCTTCTGCCGTGGTCGGGCATTGAGCCGTGCTCAATCTCATACCTTGCAATACAGGCAAGAACCCCTTCTTTGACTGATCCATTTTGAACTTCTTCAATATCTTGTCAAGGTATGTACTCTGTGAAAGACCAATGAGGCATCTCGATCTATATCCATAGATCTTGATGCCTAATATATAAGCAGCTTCTCCAAGGTCCTTCATTGAAAACACTTGTTCAAGTAGGCCTTTATGCTTTCCAAGAATTCTATATCATTTCCCATCAACAGTTTGTCATCCACATACAATATGAGAAATGCTACAGAGCTCCCACTCACTTTCTTGTAAATGCAGGCTTCTCCATAAGTCTGCATAAACCCAAACGCTTTGATCATCTCATCAAAACGAATGTTCCAACTCTGAGATGCTTGCACCAGCCCATAAATCGAGCGTTGGAGCTTGCACACCTTGTCAGCACTCTTAGGATCGACAAAACCTTCCGGCTGCATCATATACAATTCTTCCTTAAGGAAACCATTAAGGAATGCCGTTTTGACATACATTTGCCATATCTCATAGTCATAGAATGCGGCAATTGCTAACATGATTCGGACGGACTTCAGCTTCGCTACGGGTGAGAAAGTCTCATCGTAGTCAACCCCTTGAACTTGTCGATAACCCTTAGCGACAAGCCGAGCTTTATAGATGGTTACGTTACCATCCGCGTCTGTCTTCTTCTTAAAATCCATTTATTTCTATGGCTCGCCGATCATCGGGCAAGTCAGTCAAAGTCCATACTTCATTTTCATACATGGATCCTATCTCGGATTTCATGGCTTCCAGCCATTTGTCGGAATCCGGGCCCGCCATCGCTTCTTCATAGTTCGAAGGTTCACCGTTGTCTAACAACATGATTTCCAAGACAGGGTTGCCGTACCACTCAGGTGCGGAACGTGTCCTTGTGGACCTACGAAGTTCAATAGCAACTTGATCTAAAGTTTCATGATCATCATCATTAACTTCCTCTCTAGTCGGTGCAGGCACCTCAGGAACATTTTCTTGAGCTGCGCCACTTACCGGTTCAAGAGGTAATATTTCATCAAGTTCTACTTTCCTCCCACTTATTTCTTTCGAGAGAAACTCTTTCTCTAGAAAGGACCCATTCTTGGCAACCAAGATCTTGCCTTCGGATCTGAGGTTAGAAGGTATACCCAATAGTTTCTTTAGGGTATCCTATGAAGACGCATTTTTCCGATTTGGGTTCGACTTTTCAGGTTGAAGTTTCTTGACATAAGCATCGCATCCCCAAACTTTTAGAAACGACAGCTTAGGTTTCTTCCCAAACCATAATTCATACGGTGTCGTCTCAACGGATTTCGACGGAGCCCTATTTAAAGTGAATGCGGCAGTCTCTAAAGCATAGCCCCAAAATGACAGCGGTAAATCGGTAAGAGACATCATAGATTGCACCATATCCAATAGAGTGCGATTACGACGTTCGGACACACCATTACGCTTAGGTGTTCCAGGCGGCGTGAGTTGTGAAACTATTCCACATTTTCTTATGTGTGTGCCAAATTCGCGACTCAAGTATTCTCCCCCACGATCTGATCACAAGAACTTGATTTTCTTGTCACGTTGATTCTCAACCTCACTCTGAAATTCCTTGAACTTTCCAAAGGTCTCAGACTTGTGTTTCATTAAGTAGACATACCCATATCTACTCAAGTCATCAGTGAGGGTGAGAACATAACGATAGCCACCGCGAGCCTCAACACTCATTGGACCACACACATCAGTATGTATGATTTCCAATAAGTTGGTTGCTTGCTCCATTGTTCCTGAGAACGGAGTCTTGGTCATTTTACCCATGAGGCATGGTTCGCATGTGTCAAATGATTCGTAATCAAGAGACTCCAAAAGTCCATCTGCATGGAGCTTCTTCATGCGTTTGACACCTATGTGACCAAGGCGGCAGTGCCACAAGTATGTGGGACTATCATTATCAACCTTACATCTTTTGGTATTCACACTACGAATATGTGTAACATTACGCTCGAGATTCATTAAGAATAAACCATTCACCATCGGAGCATGACCATAAAACATATCTCTCATATAAATAGAACAACCATTATTCTCGGATTTAAATGAGTAGCCATCTCGAATTTAAACGAGATCCTGATACAATGTTCATGCTCAAAGATGGCACTAAATAACAATTATTGAGGTTTAAAACTAATCCGTAGGTAAATATAGAGGTAGCGTGCCGACGGCGATCACATCGACCTTGGAACCATTCCCGACGCGCATCGTTACCTCATCCTTCGCCAGTCTCCGTTTATTCCGCAACCACGACAGCTCCTGCTTTGAGTTACAAATATGAGCAACCGCACCGGTATCAAATACCCAGGAGCTACTATGAGTACTGGTAAGGTACACATCAATTACATGTATATCACATATACCTTTAGTGTTGCCGGCCTTTCTTGTCCGCTAAGTATTTGGGGCAGTTCCGCTTCTAGTGACCACTTCCCTTGCAATAAAAACACTCAGTCTCAGGCTTGGGTCCATTCTTTGGCTTCTTCCCGGCAGCTTGCTTACCGGGCGCGGCAACTCCCTTGCCATCCTTATTGAAGTTCTTCTTACCCTTGCCCTTTTTGAACTTAGTGGTTTTATTCACCATCAACACTTGATGTTCCTTTTTGATTTCCACCTCTGCTGATTTCAGCATTGAATATACCTTAGGAATGGTCTTTCCATCCCCTGCATATTGAAGTTCATCACAAAGCTCTTGTAGCTCGGTGAGCGACTGGAGGATTCTGTCAATGACTGCATCACCGGGAGATTAACTCCCAGCTGAGTCAAGCGGTTTATGCAACCCAGACATTTTGAGTATGTGCTCACTGATAGAACTAATTTTCCTCCATCTTACAGCTGAAGAACTTGTTGGAGACTTCATATCTCTCGACCCGGGCGTGAGCTTGGAAAACAATTTTTAGCTCTTCGAACATTCATATGCCTCCGTGTCTCTCAAAACGCTTTTGGAGCCCGATTCTAAGCTGTAAAGCATGCCGCACTGAACGAGGGAGTAATCATCAGCACGTGACTGCAAGCGTTCATAATGTCTTGGTTCTCTGGGAAGGTGCGTCACCTAGTGGTGCTTCTAGGACATAATCTTTTCTTGCAGCTATGAGGATGATCCTCAGGTTCCGGACCCAGTCCGTATAGTTGCTACCATCATCTTTCAACTTTGCTTTCTCAAGGAACGCATTAAAATTCAATGGAACAACAGCACAAGCCATCTATCTACAATCAAACATAAACAAGCAAGATACTAATCAGGTACTAAGTTTCATGATAAATTTAAGTTCAGTTAATCAAGTTAAAGAACTCCCACTTAGACAGACATCCCTCTAATCCTCTAAGTGATTACGTTATCCAAATCAACTAAACCATAACCGATCATCACGTGAGATGGAGTAGTTTTCAATGGTGAACATCGTTATGTTGATCATATCTACTATATGATTCACGCTCGACCTTTCGGTCTCCGTGTTCCGAGGCCATATCTGTATTGCTTGGCTCATCAAGTATAACCTGAGTATTCCGCGTGTGCAACTGTTTTGCACCCGTTGTATTTGAACGTAGAACCTATCACACCCGATCATCACGTGGTGTCTCAGCACGAAGAACTTTCGCAACGGTGCATACTCAGGGAGAACACTTCTTCATAATTAGTGAGAGATCATCTTATAATGCTACCGTCAATCAAAGCAAGATAAGATGCATAAAAGGATAAACATCACATGCAATCAATATAAGTGATATGATATGGCCATCATCATCTTCTGCTTGTGATCTCCATCTCCGAAGCACCGTCGTGATCACCATCGTCACCGGTGTGACACCTTGATCTCCATCATAGCATCGTTGTCGTCTCGCCAAGCTTATGCTTCCACGACTATCAGTACCGCTTAGTAATAAAGTAAAGCATTACATCGCGATTTCATTGCATACAATAAAACGACAACCATAAGGCTCCTACCAGTTGCCGATAACTCGGTTACAAAACATGATCATCTCATACAATAAAATTCAGCATCATGTCTTGACCATATCACATCACAACATGCCCTGCAAAAACAAGTTAGACGTCCTCTACTTTGTTGTTGCAAGTTTTACGTGGCTGCTACGGGCTTAAGCAAGAACCAATCTCACCTACGCATCAAAACCACAATAGTTTGTCAAATGACTCGTTTTAACCTGAGACCGGCTAGCCATATTGTCACTAAGTGAACAGGCCCCAGCACCTTAGAGTGTCTCCTAGCTACCAATGTCCGGGTCGTCCGTCAAATGCAAACCAAAGTATGACATGCTTTATGTCACACCTAGCTAGTCATGCATTAGAGTGTTGCATCATGTTTATTCTTTCATCAGAAACTTGAAATGGGGATGACAGAACCCCCAGTCCCCTCTGAAACCAACTAGGGTTACTAAAATAATTTTTCAATGAACCTGAAATGCCCTTCTAAAATGCCCATCATTTTTGCCTTGGTTCAGAACCTCTGCCAAAAGTGGTGCACATTTTCCTAGGCCATCCTAGGGTTTTTGATTTAAATCATAAATATTTGAATTTGGGCATTTAAAATAATATAAAATATTTAAATGCTCAAATATCTCCAAACTAAAATGTTTCATGTTGGAAATAATCCAACTATGGGCCAGGAATAGTTTGGTGATTTTTGAAGTTGCCTAGGTATTTTATTAAATTCAACAAAGTTGCAGATATATTAAATAAAAACAGAAACAGAAAAAAAGGGAAAAACTTCCCTGTGCGGCCCAGCCAGCTGGCCGGCCCAGCAAGCCAGCCCAGCCCACCACCGCCGTCGTCCTCCTGGCGCCAGTCGGCCAGGCGTGTGGCCGGCGCGCGCGCACGGCCGGAGCGCCACGCCACCAGCCCGTCTGCCTGCCTCCCCCGCCAGCGCGACGCCGCGGCGCTTCTTCTCGGTGCCGCCCCGATCCCCTGGCCTTATCCCCCTCTCTCTCCCGTGCTGCTCTCTCCTCTCTCTCTCACGGCCGAACACCACCGTCGCCGCCGTTCGCCATAGCCGCCGTCTCCGACCACCCCTCGCTCCCCCGACTAGCTCAGGAGCTCCGCCTCGACTCCCTCTTCCTCCCCACCGCTCCACAGCTCCCCGGAAGCCCTGCATCGCCGCCACGTCGCCGTTCCCCTCTTCGGGCTCCGACCACCGTCGCCGTCGATTCGCCGTCTCCAGCGCGTCCCCGAGCCCACTTCGACGCCCACTGCAACCGCGGTGAGCTACGCCACCGTTTCCCCCTCTCCTCCCCCTCGTTTCCCCACCGTAGCCTCCTCCCCACCACGGCCGAACCTCCGCCGTCGCCGAGCTCGCCGTCGACGCAGCTCCGGTGACCATTTGGTCACCCCGGCGAGTCCAACGAGTTCGCAAGACCCCGTAGAGCATCCCTAGCGCCTCGCTTCGCTCGACTTCGAGCTCCAACCCCGTTCCCGTGCACGACCGAACCCCGGCGGCCGCAGCCGAGCTCGCCGCCGTCGACTCCGGCCACCCCGACCCCAACGGACTCCGCCAAGAGCTGCGGTTTGTCCTCAGCTCCACTCCGGTGGTCTCCGCGGCCCCTCTGGTGGCCGAAATGGCCAAAACCACTCCCGCCGCCGCGTCGGGCTCGCCGGCGGCTAAACGCCGGCAGCCGACTTTGACTTTGACCACGGGTGGGCCCTGGTTGACTCCCCTGAGTCAATGACAGGTGGGGCCCAGCCCTGTTAATTAAACAGGATTAGTTTTAATTAAATTTTAATTAAAATAATCACCCTGACATGCGGGACCCACTGTCAGGTTTGACCCAGACCTGTTCCGTTGACCTGCTGACGTCACACTGACGTCAGGCTGACGCAGTAATTGATTTTCTGAATTTAAATTAAATCAGGAAATTCCAGAATATTATTTAAACTTCAAAAATTCATAACTTTTATTCTGTAACTCCAAATTGGACAAATTATATATGAAAAATGATCAGAAAAATCCAATCTATCCATCTGTACTATTTTCATGCATGATCAAACAAGTTAAATTGATGTTTTAAGCAGAACAAGGAAAAGCACTTTAAAAGACCATATTTGAACTTAAAATTTGAATCCTTGATTCAAATTTGTTCAAACCCCTCTGTTCTTAGTTGCATTAGCCCAACACACTCATATTGCCATGTTTCATGCATGCATCATATTGTTGCACATTGTTTGGTGATGGTTGTGTATCGATGTCCTTTGCGACAGGTTCTGCCCCCGAGGAGTACCGTGATTACCCTAACGAAGAACCATATCAGTGCATCGAACCATCAGGCAAGCAACCAACCATTTGATCATATCGATACAATCCCATGTTCTCGCTCCTGCTCTCTTTTACTGCATTAAGACAACGCGATTCAAACTGCTGTGTGCTACGGTAGTTGAACCCATTTCCTCTGCATGACCTGTCATTGCCACAGTAACTAGATGAAACCCACTAGCATGTGTAGGAGTTGCTTGAGCCATATGTATGTGTTGTTCCTACCTTGCTATGCCTGCTATGCTTAGAGTCGTGTCAGGTCTGGTTCATCGGGGTGATGGGCTGGAGTGAAATGATTATGTCGGTAATGAGAGTGGTGTGGTGAACACGATTTGGTAAAGGTATCGATGAGAGGCCATGTAGGAGTACATGGTGGGTTGTTTCATTGAAGCCGACCTTAAGCACTGAGATCTGTATGTGTGATTTAAGAATCAGCTACTACCATGCATTGGGCCCGAAACCAATGGACCCTCTCGGCTTCTTATTCACCCTAGTTCTCCGTCCAGGAGTTGCAAGTAGTTTCTGGTGTTTGTAGCCTACTGGAGGCCGTGGACAGCGCTGACCGTAGGGGTGGGCTGTGATGCGGTAGGTACGTGGCCGGGTGTACCGAATACCCGTTAGGTATCTCGGGAACCCTGTTCACATCGTTCGGGGCCGTATGGGAAACCTCGGCCGGACTCCCTGCGGATGGAACCTGAATAGGCGATAAACCTGGACTGGAGGCTTAGGTGATTAGGTAGGTCGTGGCCGACACCCACGTTGGGCTTCCGCTTGAAGGTTGCCGAGTACATGTCGTGTAAACGACGGTAAGTGGTGAGAGCGTGTATGAAGAAGTACCCCCTGCAGGGTTAACATGATCTATTCGAATAGCCGCGTCCGCGGTAAAGGACTACTTGGTTGCCTATACAGTTCATAGACAAGTAAATGGAAACTACTAAAAGCCTCAAGATAAGTGTGAGTGCCGAGGATGGCTCTTCCGTAGGAAGACGGAGGCGGATCCTCGGTAGTGTATTGAATTGGTGAGTAGTGGACTCGTGTGCGCAAAACCATTTCAGTTGGAGTATCGTAGGATAGCCTAGCCAAGAGTCAAAGCTGGCTTGCTGCAATAACTCCACCAACCCTTCTTGATACTATGCATGTATGTAGGATCTGATGTAAGTCTTGCTGAGTACCTTTGTACTCATGTTGCTATAATCTACATTTTTACAGAAGACGCTGCAACCCCTTCTGATGGGTTCTATGTAGACGTTGACATCAACGAGTAGGCTAAAGACCCAGGTGGTGACCCTGAGCTTGTGAAGGACCACGTAGTATAGCTAGGCTTTCCAAGCCTCTTTTATTTTACTAGTTGTCTGTACTCAGACAAGTTACTTCCGCTGCTGGTTTGTATGACTGTATGACTTGTATGTGGGGTCGTGAGACCCGTACCTTTGTGTATGTTATGTATGGCTCACTGAGCCTTAAATAAAGTACTTGTGTCATAGAGTCATGTTGTGATGCTTCGTTGTATTTGCACATATCGAGCATATTGTGTGTATGATTGAAATGCTTGGTATGTGTGGGATCTGACTATCTAGTTGTTTATCTTTAGTAGCCTCTCTTACCGGGAAATGTCTCCTAGTGTTACCGCTGAGCCATGGTAGCTTGCTACTGCTCTGGAACACTTAGGCTGGCCGGCATGTGTCCTTCTTCGTTCCTGTGTCTGTCCCTTCGGGGAAATGTCACGCTTTGAGTACCGGAGTCCTGTTAGCCCGCTACAGCCCGGTTTACCGGAGTCCTGCTAGCCCAGTGCTACAGCCCGGACCCACTTGCTGATGACCGACACGTTCGAAGCTGGGTCATGGATGCCTGTCCCTGTAAGTCTGTGCCACTTTGGGTTTACGACTAGTCATGTCAGCCCGGGCTCTTTATCATATGGATGCTAGCGACACTATCATATACGTGAGCCAAAAGGCGCAAACGGTCCCGGGAAAAGGTAAGACGACACCCGTGGGGATACCGTGCGTGAGGCCGCAAAGTGATATGAGGTGTTACCAGCTAGATCGATGTGACATCGAGTCGGGGTCCTGACAGCGTTGGCATCAGAGCCGGACTGCCTGTAGGTTCTCCAAGCCAAACTGGTCGATGTTGAGTCTAGAAATTCTTTAGTTATATGTAGGGGAATTGTTTGTGGGTTGGAACGTAAGGCTCTTTTTACTCCTTATACCTTATGACTTTCTGATCTGAGTCAGTCCATTCTTCCACCGGGGGTTAAGGAATTAGGATCTGTTCTCTCTATCAGGATCACGAGTTACTAATCAGTAGTACCTTATAAGTTTGATGGTTACCAGCCTAGTTCAGTTCTACTACCACATTATGTTGCCAGAATGGTTTCAGAACTTTGATATGGTGATGTTGAGTGTGTACGAAATCCTTTGTCAAATGTCTCAAATCCTTTTTGAGCATTTACAGCTGTTATGCTGCCGAAATTTTGCTAGAAATTCTAATGCCTTTGCATTATGATTGTGCTTTCAGATGGCCACTCGCGACCTCAATCAAGTGGTTCGCCTGACTCGATGCCTAGATGTACCCGGCCATACTGCTAAGTTGGTCAGGGTAATGACTGAGGCTGGATATCGCTGGTATCCCGAGTACACGGTCGAAGAGCAATTCCGAGACTTTAATCAAAGCCAGTATCTCTGCACTGTCAGGATATTTCCATCTTATCCTGGATCCACCGAGCCTCTTCACTGCTCTTATGGACTCGGGGTTACTATTGAGATGGCTGTGCAGGACGCCGCCTACTCTATGATGACCATTATGCGGGTCAGATCTGGCTTATTTCGGGACTCTGATTTCCGGTATATGCCAGGATCACTTCCGGGAGCACAAGGGTATCTCCAGGCTATCTATGCTGACCCACCCAGGAGGATTCACGGACTCGCACCACTGCTGAGATGCTCGAGGATAAGGACCGTGAAAATCGGGCCTTGAGGTTAGAGCTCTTCAATACCCGTGCTGACCACTGGGCCACTTTGACTCGGTTCGCACCGGCGGTGCAAGCTGGATATTCAGATATGCGCGATCTCTATCCTGTGAGATCCGCTCTGCCAGACGTGATGGTTTGGCGTGATGTAGGAGGCATCACCCCACCTCGCGGTCCCCGCAGGCCACCGTTTGTTGGTCCAAGGCCTCATCCTAGCCCCTATGGTCCACAAGCTTCGCGAGATCGTCTGTTTCCGGATGATCATGTTGAGCTTCCAGGCTATGGAGGTGACTTCTACGAGGACTACTACGGATCGGTCTGAGTTAGCAGTAGTATCACTAGTTCGCACTAGCTGTGTCTTCTATCGTCCCGCGTGACTCGTGGGTTATGACCTAGTTTGTACTCTTTCCGGAGGTGTAGAGAAATAATGTATAGGAGCTTGGAATGCCTCCGATGAGATGTAATCCTCTTTTCACCGTAATAGTACTTTGTTTGGTCTTGTACTAAACCCTGTATGGTGTGTATGACGATGGAATAAAGAAGCAGTTTCTGTATCTACCATGTCATACGGATGATCATCTTGCATTTCGAGTTATTCCTTACATTTTATCCTATGTCGGAATCTTACCATCCTGACTAAATCATTGTCTTGTTTACCTAGGATGGTCAACACGCGCGCTAACCCTGCTTCCCAAGAGCAGGCCGAAGGCAGTGAAGCCAGGAATGAAAATCTGCCTCATCCTCCTTCACTAGCCGAGGTGATGATGGAAGCTGAGAGAAACAAGCGGGAGACAAACCGTTTGTTGGAGCGTATTGAACAGAATACAGCACACCATCAGAGGGCTAACGTGGTGTCACTCAGTGATTTTATCAAATTGCATCCACCCACGTTCCACCACTCCGTCGAGCCTCTCGACGCTGATGACTGGCTTCGCAGTATCTCTCACAAACTGCGTTCCGCGCTGGTAGCGGAGGCTGACAAGGTCACCTTTGCTGCATATCATCTTGAAGGCCCCGCCAGTCTATGGTGGGAGAATTATGGAGCTATGCGCCCAGCGGGCCATGTCACTACTTGGGCTGAATTCAGCGAGGCTTTCCGTGAACATCACATTCCGGAGGGTCTCATGGACCGTAAACGTGAAGAATTTTGCAGTTTCACCCAAGGCCGACTTTCTGTGGATGCCTATAGCAGGGAGTTTGGTAATCTCGCCCGATATGCAACTGAGGAAGTTTCTACTGACGCCAAGAAGCAAGCAAGGTTCCGTAAGGGCCTTAGTCCTGAGCTTCGCCGCGACCTCCGTCTGCATGAGTGCACATCTTTTTCGAAACTTGTCAACAAAGCCATCAGTGCTGAAACTGGTCAGACTGACTATGACGCAACACGCAAGCATGGACGTGACACGGGTTCCTCATCCGGTGCTGGTCCTCAGAAGCGCCGCGTGTGGGTGCCCAACACCGCCCTGCCACCCAGGTTCACACCGAGGCCATCTTTCCAGGCGCCTCGCCCTGTACAACAGTCTGCTCCAGCCAAGCCCTATGGGGGTCCAACCAATAATGTTCCTCCACGTACCAGTTCCGTGACTTGTTTCAAGTGTGGGGAATCTGGTCACTATATGCGTGAATGCCCCCAGACCAACCCCAATCAATCTGCTAAAGCTGTTGGCCGTGGCAAGCCGACAGGAAAAGTATTCCACGCCAAGCCGGTCACCGCTTCACGTGGCCATGTCAACTGTGTCTCTGCCGAAGAAGCTCAAGAGGATCCCAACGTCGTTCTCGGTACGCTTCTTGTTAATTGCCACCCGGCATCTGTCCTTTTCGATACAGGAGCCTCTCATTCCTTTATATCTGAAAATTATGCTCGTTTGCATAACGTTGCATTCTGTGACATGCCATCCACTATGGAAATCTCTACCCCTGGGTCTAGATGGCAGACCTCTAGGGTAAGTTATGGAAATGAGATCCAAGTCGACAGACTTGTTTTCCTTGCGTCTTTGATAGCCCTTAAATCTTCAGATATTAATATCATTCTGGGTATGGACTGGATGTCAGCTCATCATGCCCAAATTGATTGCTTCTCTAGGACTGTTCAACTCACCCATCCTTCGGGGAAGATAGTCAATGTCTTGACCCGAATAGCCAAGCGACAATTATATTCTCTTAACGCCAGCCCTTTGCCAGACCTTGAGGACGTTCCGGTAGTCCGTGACTTCCCGGATGTCTTTCCAGAGGAATTGCCAGGTGTTCCACCTGACAGGGATGTTGAGTTCGTAATAGACCTCATTCCAGGAACCGTTCCGATTGCTAGAAGACCTTATAAGATGGCACCACTAGAACTAGCCGAGCTTAAGAAACAACTCGATGAGTCCTTGAAAAAGGGTTTCATCCGACCTAGTTCATCTCCGTGGGCTTGCCCCGTCCTATTCGTCAAGAAGAAGGATGGTACGGACCGGATGGTTGTAGATTACCGACCTGTCAACTTGGTCACAATCAAGAACAAATACCCGCTTCCCAGGATCAACGACCTGTATGATCAGCTCGCTGGATCCTCAGTCTTCTCCAAGATGGATTTGAGGTTGGGCTACCATCAAATCAAAATCAGAAACGGGGACATTCCTAAAACGGCCTTTGTTACTCGTTATGGCCAATACGAGTACACCGTCATGTCCTTCGGTTTAACCAACGCTCCAGCCACCTTTTCTCGGTTAATGAACTCAATCTTCATGGAGTATTTGGATAAGTTCGTCGTAGTTTATCTCGATGATATACTCATCTACTCCAAGAACGAGGAAGAACATGCCGAACATCTAAGGCTAGTGTTGAAGAAACTTCGAGAGCATCGCCTTTATGCCAAATTTTCTAAATGTGAATTCTGGTTGTCAGAAGTGACCTATCTGGGTCATGTAATATCTGGTAAAGGTATTGCTGTTAACCCTGAGCGAGTTCAAGCCGTCCTTAACTGGACTCCACCTGAATCAGTCAAGCAAGTTCGGAGTTTTCTAGGCTTAGCGAGCTATTGTCGTCGCTTTGTCGAGAACTTCTCCAAGGTTGCCAAACCTCTAACCGAACTCCTCAAGAAAGATAAGAAGTTCGAATGGACTCCACAATGTGAGCACAGCTTTCAGGAACTGAAAAGACGCCTGACTTCTGCTCCCGTGCTGGTACCGCCAGACTTCTCCAAGGACTTTGTTATCTACTGCGACGCCTCGCGACAAGGACTAGGTTGCATTCTCATGCAAGATCGACACGTAATTGCCTACGCTTCACGGCAATTGCACCCACATGAGGAGAATTATCCTACTCATGATCTAGAGCTTGCAGCCGTAGTCTATGCACTTAAGACCTGGCGACATTACCTCCTCGGTAATCGTTGCGAAATATTCACTGATCACCAAAGTCTGAAGTATATTTTCACCCAACCGGATTTGAATCTCAGGCAGAGACGTTGGGTTGAATTGATCACCGACTTCGACTTAGGAATAACCTACACCCCAGGGAAAGCCAACGTCATGGCTGATGCGCTAAGTCGTAAATCTTATTGTAACAACCTGATGTTACAACAAAGTCAACCGCTTCTCCATGAGGAATTTCGGAAGCTTAACCTTCACATTGTTCCTCAAGGTTTTCTCTCCACCTTGGTGGCAAAACCTACCCTTACGGATCAAATTATCAAAGCACAGAAGGTAGATCCGGGAATCTCCCGCATCAAGAGGAACATTCAGAAAGGAATTGCGGATTGTTTCTCCATTAATGATCAAGGAGTCGTATACTTCGGGAATCGACTAGTAGTTCCCAAAGTGCGCAACCTAAGGCGATTAATCCTTAAGGAAGCTCATGAATCTCCTCTCACTATTCATCCCGGTAGTACTAAGATGTATCAGGACCTACGCCAGAGGTTCTGGTGGACTAGGATGAAGAGAGAAATTGCTCAGTATATTGCTAATTGCGACGTCTGTCGTCGTGTAAAAGCAGAGCATCAACGGCCTGCTGGCACCCTTCAACCCCTAGCTATTCCTGAATGGAAATGGGATAAAATTGGTATGGATTTCATTACCGGGTTTCCCAGGACCAAGAGAGGGAATAATGCTATTTTCGTCGTGGTCGATCGTCTTTCCAAAGTAGCCCACTTCTTACCTGTTCGTGAGAGTATAACCGCTAGTCAGCTGGCAGATTTGTACATCTCCCGAATAGTGTCTCTCCATGGTGTTCCTTTGGAAATTAACTCGGATCGAGGAAGTCTTTTCACCTCTCGATTTTGGGAAAGTTTCCAAAATGCTATGGGAACCCGTCTTTCCTTTAGCACCGCTTTCCACCCTCAGTCGAGTGGTCAAGTGGAACGCGTCAACCAAATTCTAGAAGACATGCTTCGAGCCTCTGTTATCTCATTCGGAATGGACTGGGAGAAGTGCCTTCCATTTGCCGAATTCGCTTACAACAACAGCTATCAATCTAGCTTGGGTAAAGCCCCTTTTGAAGTTCTCTATGGACGACGATGTCGAACACCCCTTAACTGGTCAGAGACCGGGGAAAGAAAATTCTTTGGCCCGGACATGATTCAGGAAGCAGAAGAACAAGTTCGTATCGTTCGTGAAAAGTTGAAAACAGCCCAATCCCGTCAAAAGAGTCAATATGACCGAAAACATAAGGCTATGACTTTCGAGGTTGACGAGAAGGCTTATCTTCGGGTCACCCCTCTGAAGGGAACCCATCGTTTCGGTATCAAAGGCAAATTGGCTCCTCGTTACATTGGACCTTTTCGCATTCTTGCCAAACGAGGAGAAGTTGCCTACCAGTTGGAACTACCTCCGCACCTCTCCAGAGTTCACGATGTCTTCCACGTTTCTCAACTCAGGCGTTGCTTCTCGGATCCTATCCGTGAAGTGGACCACGAAACGCTTGATCTCCAAGATGATCTTACATATCGAGAGTACCCCATTCGTATCCTCGATCAGGCCGAACGTACCACGCGACGTCATAATATCAAGTTTCTCAAGGTTCAATGGTCGCACCATTCTGAGGATGAAGCAACTTGGGAAAGGGAGGATCGTCTTCGACTTGAATATCCCGCCTTCTTCTCGGAGGAACCCAAATCTCGGGACGAGATTCTTTTGAGTGGGGGTGAGTTGTCACAACCTAGCTAGTCATGCATTAGAGTGTTGCATCATGTTTACTCTTTCATCAGAAACTTGAAATGGGGATGACAGAACCCCCAGTCCCCTCTGAAACCAACTAGGGTTACTAAAATAATTTTTCAATGAACCTGAAATGCCCTTCTAAAATGCCCATCATTTTTGCCTTGGTTCAGAACCTCTGCCAAAAGTGGTGCACATTTTCCTAGGCCATCCTAGGGTTTTTGATTTAAATCATAAATATTTGAATTTGGGCATTTAAAATAATATAAAATATTTAAATGCTCAAATATCTCCAAACTAAAATGTTTCATGTTGGAAATAATCCAACTATGGGCCAGGAATAGTTTGGTGAATTTTTGAAGTTGCCTAGGTATTTTATTAAATTCAACAAAGTTGCAGATATATTAAATAAAAACAGAAACAGAAAAAAAGGGAAAAACTTCCCTGTGCGGCCCAGCCAGCTGGCCGGCCCAGCAAGCCAGCCCAGCCCACCACCGCCGTCGTCCTCCTGGCGCCAGTCGGCCAGGCGTGTGGCCGGCGCGCGCGCACGGCCGGAGCGCCACGCCACCAGCCCGTCTGCCTGCCTCCCCCCGCCAGCGCGACGCCGCGGCGCTTCTTCTCGGTGCCGCCCCGATCCCCTGGCCTTATCCCCCTCTCTCTCCCGTGCTGCTCTCTCTCTCTCTCTCACGGCCGAACACCACCGTCGCCGCCGTTCGCCATAGCCGCCGTCTCCGACCACCCCTCGCTCCCCCGACTAGCTCAGGAGCTCCGCCTCGACTCCCTCTTCCTCCCCACCGCTCCACAGCTCCCCGGAAGCCCTGCATCGCCGCCACGTCGCCGTTCCCCTCTTCGGGCTCCGACCACCGTCGCCGTCGATTCGCCGTCTCCAGCGCGTCCCCGAGCCCACTTCGACGCCCACTGCAACCGCGGTGAGCTACGCCACCGTTTCCCCCTCTCCTCCCCCTCGTTTCCCCACCGTAGCCTCCTCCCCACCACGGCCGAACCTCCGCCGTCGCCGAGCTCGTCGTCGACGCAGCTCCGGTGACCATTTGGTCACCCCGGCGAGTCCAACGAGTTCGCAAGACCCCGTAGAGCATCCCTAGCGCCTCGCTTCGCTCGACTTCGAGCTCCAACCCCGTTCCCGTGCACGACCGAACCCCGGCGGCCGCAGCCGAGCTCGCCGCCGTCGACTCCGGCCACCCCGACCCCAACGGACTCCGCCAAGAGCTGCGGTTTGTCCTCAGCTCCACTCCGGTGGTCTCCGCGGCCCCTCTGGTGGCCGAAATGGCCAAAACCACTCCCGCCGCCGCGTCGGGCTCGCCGGCGGCTAAACGCCGGCAGCCGACTTTGACTTTGACCACGGGTGGGCCCTGGTTGACTCCCCTGAGTCAATGACAGGTGGGGCCCAGCCCTGTTAATTAAACAGGATTAGTTTTAATTAAATTTTAATTAAAATAATCACCCTGACATGCGGGACCCACTGTCAGGTTTGACCCAGACCTGTTCCGTTGACCTGCTGACGTCACACTGACGTCAGGCTGACGCAGTAATTGATTTTCTGAATTTAAATTAAATCAGGAAATTCCAGAATATTATTTAAACTTCAAAAATTCATAACTTTTATTCTGTAACTCCAAATTGGACAAATTATATATGAAAAATGATCAGAAAAATCCAATCTATCCATCTGTACTATTTTCATGCATGATCAAACAAGTTAAATTGATGTTTTAAGCAGAACAAGGAAAAGCACTTTAAAAGACCATATTTGAACTTAAAATTTGAATCCTTGATTCAAATTTGTTCAAACCCCTCTGTTCTTAGTTGCATTAGCCCAACACACTCATATTGCCATGTTTCATGCATGCATCATATTGTTGCACATTGTTTGGTGATGGTTGTGTATCGATGTCCTTTGCGACAGGTTCTGCCCCCGAGGAGTACCGTGATTACCCTAACGAAGAACCATATCAGTGCATCGAACCATCAGGCAAGCAACCAACCATTTGATCATATCGATACAATCCCATGTTCTCGCTCCTGCTCTCTTTTACTGCATTAAGACAACGCGATTCAAACTGCTGTGTGCTACGGTAGTTGAACCCATTTCCTCTGCATGACCTGTCATTGCCACAGTAACTAGATGAAACCCACTAGCATGTGTAGGAGTTGCTTGAGCCATATGTATGTGTTGTTCCTACCTTGCTATGCCTGCTATGCTTAGAGTCGTGTCAGGTCTGGTTCATCGGGGTGATGGGCTGGAGTGAAATGATTATGTCGGTAATGAGAGTGGTGTGGTGAACACGATTTGGTAAAGGTATCGATGAGAGGCCATGTAGGAGTACATGGTGGGTTGTTTCATTGAAGCCGACCTTAAGCACTGAGATCTGTATGTGTGATTTAAGAATCAGCTACTACCATGCATTGGGCCCGAAACCAATGGACCCTCTCGGCTTCTTATTCACCCTAGTTCTCCGTCCAGGAGTTGCAAGTAGTTTCTGGTGTTTGTAGCCTACTGGAGGCCGTGGACAGCGCTGACCGTAGGGGTGGGCTGTGATGCGGTAGGTACGTGGCCGGGTGTACCGAATACCCGTTAGGTATCTCGGGAACCCTGTTCACATCGTTCGGGGCCGTATGGGAAACCTCGGCCGGACTCCCTGCGGATGGAACCTGAATAGGCGATAAACCTGGACTGGAGGCTTAGGTGATTAGGTAGGTCGTGGCCGACACCCACGTTGGGCTTCCGCTTGAAGGTTGCCGAGTACATGTCGTGTAAACGACGGTAAGTGGTGAGAGCGTGTATGAAGAAGTACCCCCTGCAGGGTTAACATGATCTATTCGAATAGCCGCGTCCGCGGTAAAGGACTACTTGGTTGCCTATACAGTTCATAGACAAGTAAATGGAAACTACTAAAAGCCTCAAGATAAGTGTGAGTGCCGAGGATGGCTCTTCCGTAGGAAGACGGAGGTGGATCCTCGGTAGTGTATTGAATTGGTGAGTAGTGGACTCGTGTGCGCAAAACCATTTCAGTTGGAGTATCGTAGGATAGCCTAGCCAAGAGTCAAAGCTGGCTTGCTGCAATAACTCCACCAACCCTTCTTGATACTATGCATGTATGTAGGATCTGATGTAAGTCTTGCTGAGTACCTTTGTACTCATGTTGCTATAATCTACATTTTTACAGAAGACGCTGCAACCCCTTCTGATGGGTTCTATGTAGACGTTGACATCAACGAGTAGGCTAAAGACCCAGGTGGTGACCCTGAGCTTGTGAAGGACCACGTAGTATAGCTAGGCTTCCCAAGCCTCTTTTATTTTACTAGTTGTCTGTACTCAGACAAGTTACTTCCGCTGCTGGTTTGTATGACTGTATGACTTGTATGTGGGGTCGTGAGACCCGTACCTTTGTGTATGTTATGTATGGCTCACTGAGCCTTAAATAAAGTACTTGTGTCATAGAGTCATGTTGTGATGCTTCGTTGTATTTGCACATATCGAGCATATTGTGTGTATGATTGAAATGCTTGGTATGTGTGGGATCTGACTATCTAGTTGTTTATCTTTAGTAGCCTCTCTTACCGGGAAATGTCTCCTAGTGTTACCGCTGAGCCATGGTAGCTTGCTACTGCTCTGGAACACTTAGGCTGGCCGGCATGTGTCCTTCTTCGTTCCTGTGTCTGTCCCTTCGGGGAAATGTCACGCTTTGAGTACCGGAGTCCTGTTAGCCCGCTACAGCCCGGTTTACCGGAGTCCTGCTAGCCCAGTGCTACAGCCCGGACCCACTTGCTGATGACCGACACGTTCGAAGCTGGGTCATGGATGCCTGTCCCTGTAAGTCTGTGCCACTTTGGGTTTACGACTAGTCATGTCAGCCCGGACTCTTTATCATATGGATGCTAGCGACACTATCATATACGTGAGCCAAAAGGCGCAAACGGTCCCGGGAAAAGGTAAGACGACACCCGTGGGGATACCGTGCGTGAGGCCGCAAAGTGATATGAGGTGTTACCAGCTAGATCGATGTGACATCGAGTCGGGGTCCTGACACAGTATGACTTATATCGCCCACAACTCACTTGTGTTCTACTCGTGCATAAACATCAACATAAATAACCTAGGCTCGGATGCCAATGTTGGGTTTCGTAGTAATTTCAAAAAATTTCCTACGCTCACGCAAGATCATGTGATGCATAACAACGAGATGGGAGAGTGTTGTCTATGTACACACGCAGACCGACTGCAGAAGCATTGACGCAACGTAGAGGAAGTAGTCGTATGTCTTCACGATCCAACCGATCAAGTACCGAAACTACGGCACCTCCGAGTTCGAGCACACGTTCAGCTCGATGACGATCCCCGGACTCCGATCCAGCAAAGTGTCGGGGAAGAGTTCTGTCAGCACGACGGTGTGGTGACGATATTGATGCACTACAGCAGCAGGGCTTCGCCTAAACTCCGCTACAGTATTATTGAGGACTATGGTGGCTGGGGGCACCGCACACGGCTAAGGAATAGATCACGTGGATCAACTTGTGTGTTCTAGGGTGCCTCTACCTCAGTATATAAAGGACCAAAGGGGGGGAGGCTGGCCGGCCACAAGGGGTGCGCCAGGAGAGTCCTACTCCCTCTGGGAGTAGGATTCCCTCCCCAATCCTAGTTGGAATAGGATTCGCGGAGGGGGAAAAGAGAGAGAGGGGCCCGGCCACCTCTCCTAGTCCTAATAGGACTAGGGGAAGGGGGAGGCGCGCAGCCCATGTAGGGCTGCCTCTTCTCTTTTCCACTAAGGCCCATCATGGCCCATTTAGCTCCCGGGGGGTTCCGGCAACCTTCCCGGTACTCCGGTAAAATCCCGATTTCACCCGGAACACTTCCGATATCCAAACATAGGTTTCCAATATATCAATCTTTACGTCTCGACCATTTCGAGACTCCTCATCATGTCCGTGATCACATCCGGGACTCCGAACAACCTTAGGTACATCAAAATGCATAAACTCATAATATAACTGTCATCGTAACCTTAAGCGTGCGGACCCTACGGGTTCGAGAACAATGTAGACATGACCGAGACATGTCTCCGGTCAATAACCAATAGCGGGACCTGGATGTCCATATTGGCTCCTACATATTCTACGAAGATCTTTATCGGTCAGACCGCACAACAACATACGTTGTTCCCTTTGTCATCGGTATGTTACTTGCCCGAGATTCGATCGTCGGTATCCAATACCTAGTTCAATCTCGTTACTGGCAAGTCTCTTTACTCGTTCTGTAATACATCATCCCGCAACTAACTCATTAGTTGCTATGCTTGCAAGGCTTATGTGATGTGCATTACCGAGAGGGCCCAGAGATACCTCTCCGACAATCGGAGTGACAAAACCTAATCTCGAAATACGCCAACCCAATATGTACCTTTGGAGACACCTGTAGTACTCCTTTATAATCACCCAGTTACGTTGTGACGTTTGGTAGTACCCAAAGTGTTCCTCCGATAAACGGGAGTTGCATAATCTCATAGTTATAGGAACATGTATAAGTTATGAAGAAAGCAATAGCAACATACTAAACGATCGGGTGCTAAGCTAATGGAATGGGTCATGTCAATCAGATCATTCAACTAATGATGTGACCTCGTTAATCAAATAACAACTCATTGTTCATGGTTAGGAAACATAACCATCTTTGATTAACGAGCTAGTCAAGTAGAGGCATACTAGTGACACTTTGTTTGTATATGTATTCACACATGTATTATGTTTCCGGTTAATACAATTCTAGCATGAATAATAAACATTTATCATGATTATAAGGAAATAAATAATAACTTTATTATTGCCTCTAGGGCATATTTCCTTCACAGTGTTCATCCACCAAAAGCCCTGGTCTTTAAAGATAGGCATGCTACCTAGTTCCGCGGTCCGGGGCGAGGCCCAGGCGAAGGAAACGGTGGCCGCAGAGGGAGAGGATCCGGTGGAAGAGGTAACAGAAGAGGAGGACCTGGATCTCGGGGTAAGGACCAGAGTAGCCAGAACAGAGAAGACGTAGGGCTTGAGGATCCTAAAACACTCCCAGATGCTGATACGGAGGAGGATTTGATATCCAACAGGAAAAGGGGAGTCATCAATGCCCCACTACTCACAGGTACAGAACAAGCTCACAACCAAGGGGCTCAGCTTGCCCTGCTGGCTGCCGCTGTACCAGAGAGCCCATCATCCAAACATGACCCGAAGAGATCCAGGATGACCACCAACCAATCTAACAAGAACAATGGGAAAACAACAGCTGGGGTGGCACAAAATGATGCGCGTTTGGCGGGCCCCTACATTGGGTCGCGCCGAGTGCAATGAGTTGCTTAGTATGGAACTATCGTGGGGATGGCAAACCTGTGACGGTTCATGAACTTCGAGACCTCTCGAAGAAATATGCCCCCTCTATATTATGTATCGTAGAAACCCAGATAGAGGGCTCGCGAGTTGAAAACTTGGTAGGGACTTTAGGGTATGACAAAAGCTTTGCGGTAAGCAGCTCCGGTGGTTTAGGTATCTTTTGGAAAGAAGAAATAAAGCTGAAGTTCTCAGTTACTCTGAATATCATATCGATGTTTGTGCTCATGAGATGACTGAAAGTAAGATGAGAATCACCTTTGTGTATGGTGAAGCCCAGACGCAGGAGAGGTATAAAACATGGGACATGCTGCGTAGCATTGCTGGTACTAGCAGCCAACCATGGGTAGCAATAGGAGACTTCAACAAGGTCCTTCACTCTCATGAACACGACAAATTGGAACTAGGAGCCAAGCACAAATGGATGCTTTTCGTGATGCCCCGGATACATGCGGTCTTGCTGATATCGGCTCCAAAGGGCAAGACTGGACTTTTGAGAAGAAGGCAGTGGGAGGAACGTATACTAGGGTGAGGCTAGATTGAGGAGTGGCAAATCCGGAGTGGTTGCTAGCCTTCCTGACAGCTACACTCGAGCATTTAACAGCGGCAAGTTCAGACCACGTCCCTTTGTTGTTGCGGCTGCATGGCGCGGGTGCATGCAAGAGGGCCCCAAGAGCTTTTAAATATGAAGTTGCATGGGAGCGGGACCCAATGTTGCCAGAAGTGGTGAGTGCGGGTTGGTCACAGTCAGCTGCGGATTTGATTGATCAGATACAGACAAAACTGGGATCGCTGTTGGATAGCCTGGCAACATGGGATCATGTGTAGTTTGGCAATGTTCATCAGTAAATCAGCTCATTAAAGAAAGAGCTCCAGGTGCTGTGGTGCTTGCCAGGTAGATCGGGCCCTTGGAGGCTGGAGATTAAGATAAATGATCGGCTAGTGGAACTGTTTCATCGTGAGGAAATTCTTTGGCGACAAAGAGCCAGAGTGGAGCGGTTAATTCATGGTGATAAAGACACCTACTTTTTCACCTACATGCTAGCCGTAGGCGTAGGAAAAACCAAATCAAGGCCTTGCAACGACCGGACGGACAGTTGACATATGACATACCCGAGATGGAAACAATGACAACAGCCTTCTACAAGAACCTATACACCCCCGAGGGGGTGACAGAGATGGAACAAGTCCTTGATACTGTTCCACGGAAGGTTACACAGGAGATGAATGAGGCCTTGAATGCTCCATACAATGGTGATGAGGTGAAAACGACTCTTTTTCAGATGTTCCCGACAAAGGCACCAGGGCCGGATGGGTTCCCAGCCCATTTTTTCCAACACCATTGGGAAGTGTGTGGAGAGGAGGTCACCAAGGTGGTGATCAAAATTGTGGAAGGAAGGGAATCGATTGCATGCATCAACAACACAGTGTTGGTTCTAATTCCCAAGGTAAAAAACGCTACTATGCTGTCACAATTCCGACCCATTAGCTTATGTAATGTGCTTTATAAGATTGCCTCGAAGGTGATATCAAACCGTTTGAAGATGATTCTCTCGGATATAATATCTGAAGAGCAATCTGCGTTCGTCCCATGTAGAATAATTACTGACAATATTATCACTGCTTATGAACATCTCCACTTCATGAAGAGTAATAAGGCAAAGAAGCATTAGTCTTTTGCGTTGAAACTTGACATGACGAAGGCCTATGATAGAACCGAGTGGCCTTACCTCAGAGCAATCATGATCAAGCTGAGCTTTATGGAAAGATGGGTGAATATAGTAATGTCGCTGGTCACCATTGTTAATTTTTCAGTTATGTTCAATGGGAAGAAGTTGGAGGAGTTTGAGCCATCTCATGGAATTAGACAAGGGGACCCCATATCTCCGTACTTGTTCTTGCTAGCAGCAGAGGGCATGTTGTGCCTATTAAAATCTAAAAGTGAGTCATCAAACTTAAGTGGTCTGCAAGTGGCACCATCGGCGCCACAAGTGAGCCATCTTTTATTCGCTGATGGCAGCCTGCTGTTTTGAAAGGCAAATAGTAATGGAGCCAATGAGGTGAACCTGGTCCTAAACAGTTATTGTCAAGCTTCAGGCCAACGTATCAACTTTGCAAAATCCTCAATATATTTCAGCAAAGAGGTGCCGGAAAGTACAAGACTTGAGATCAAGGACTTGCTGAATGTTCCAAATGAAACACACAATGAAATATATCTAGGGATGCCATCAGATGTTGGCAGCTCAAAAAATGGTGCATTCAAGTATTTAAAAGACCGCTTATGGAGCAAGGTGCGGGGGTGGATAGAGAGCACTATGTCAACAGTAGGGAAAGAGGCGCTAGTGAAATTGGTAGCATAGGACGTTCCAGTTTTCTCAATGTCCTGCTTCAAGTTGCCGAGGGGATTATGCGAGCACCTGAACATGCTCATCAGAACATTCTGGTGAGGCCGCAAAGATGGCAAGAGAAAGCCACATTGGGTATCTTGGAAGGTCATGACTCAACCAGAAGGAATGGGTGTCGGTGGAAACGACACATATGGAATCACTGGGATCCCTTCTACGGTTGGCGGGCGCGGGGTTATGCAAAGAGCAGGTCTGGCGGTCAGCACAAGGATCGTTTACCCAGGTTCGGGCCGCGGAGACGCGTAATACCCTAGTCCCGCTTTGATGTATATTTGAGTGTTCTTGAGTTCTTGAACTAGCTACGGTGTCTGTCTAGTTCCAAAGATCCGAATCCCTGCTCAGTACGCCTCGGGCCCCCTTTTATAGACAAAAGGGGTTGCCATAGTGGCACACAGGATGTTGGGTTTCGTAGTTATTTCAAAAAATTTCCTACGCTCACGCAACATCATGTGATGCATAGCAACGAGATGGGAGAGTGTTGTCTACGTACCCACGCAGACCGACTGCGGAAGCGTTGATGCAACATAGAGGAAGTAGTCGTACGTCTTCACGATCCAACCGATCAAGTACCGAAACTACGGCACCTCCGAGTTCGAGCACACGTTCAGCTCGATGATGATCCCCGGACTCCGATCCAGCAAAGTGTCGGGGAAGAGTTCCGTCAGCACGACGGCGTGGTGACGATCTTGATGCACTACAGCAGCAGGGCTTCGCCTAAACTCCGCTACAGTATTATCGAGGACTATGGTGGCTGGGGGCACCGCACACGGCTAAGGAATAGATCACGTGGATCAACTTGTGTGTTCTAGGGTGCCTCTACCTCAGTATATAAAGGACCAAAGGGGGGGAGGCTGGCCGGCCACAAGGGGTGCACCAGGAGAGTCCTACTCCCTCTGGGAGTAGGAGCCCCCCCCCAATCCTAGATGGAATAGGATTCGCGGAGGGGGAAAAGAGAGAGATGGGGTCGGCCACCTCTCCTAGTCCTAATAGGACTAGGGGAAGGGGGAGGTGCGCAGCCCATGTAGGGCTGCCTCTTCTCTTTTCCACTAAGGCCCATCATGGCCCATTTAGCTCCCGGGGGGTTCCGGTAACCTTCCCGGTACTCCGGTAAAATCCCGATTTCACCCGGAACACTTCCGATATCCAAACATAGGCTTCCAATATATCAATATTTACGTCTCGACCATTTTGAGACTCCTCGTCATGTCCGTGATCACATCCGGGACTCCGAACAACCTTCGGTACATCAAAATGCATAAACTCATAATATAACTGTCATCGTAACCTTAAGCGTGCGGACCCTACGGGTTCGAGAACAATGTAGACATGACCAAGACATGTCTCCGGCCAATAACCAATAGCTGGACCTGGATGCCCATATTGGCTCCTACATATTCTACGAAGATCTTTATCGGTCAGACCGCATAACAACATACGTTGTTCCCTTTGTCATTGGTATGTTACTTGCCCGAGATTCGATCGTCGGTATCCAATACCTAGTTCAATCCCGTTACCGGCAAGTCTCTTTACTCGTTCTGTAATACATCATCCCGCAACTAACTCATTAGTTGCTATGCTTGCAAGGCTTATGTGATGTGCATTACCGAGAGGGCCCAGAGATACCTCTCCGACAATCGGAGTGACAAAACCTAATCTTGAAATACGCCAACCCAACATGTACCTTTGGAGACACCTGTAGTACTCCTTTATAATCACCCAGTTACGTTGTGACGTTTGGTAGTACCCAAAGTGTTCCTCCGGTAAACGGGAGTTGCATAATCTCATAGTTATAGGAACATGTATAAGTTATGAAGAAAGCAATAGCAACATACTAAACGATCGGGTGATAAGCTAATGGAATGGGTCATGTCAATCAGATCATTCAACTAATGATGTGACCTTGTTAATCAAATAACAACTCATTGTCCATGGTTAGGAAACATAACCATCCTTGATTAACGAGCTAGTCAAGTAGAGGCATACTAGTGACACTTTGTTTGTCTATGTATTCACACATGTATTATGTTTCCGGTTAATACAATTCTAGCATGAATAATAAACATTTATCATGATTATAAGGAAATAAATAATAACTTTATTATTGCCTCTAGGGCATATTTCCTTCACAGGAGGTGGAAAGGTGTATAGTGGCTGAGTCTATCCTTTGGCACCGTCGGACAAATGCATTTAATGCGCTGCCGACGTGCCCCTCTTGCTTTATTGGGGACGACAAGGAAGCTCATCCCAGTTGTCGCCGCCTCGCCTGGCTCCGACACGCGTCCGAGCTGAGGAGGCATTGTAGCGCCACGTTGGCTGGCTGCTGGGCTGGCGTGGTGGCGGAGTCTTCATGAAGATCTGCATGCCACCACGCAGGTGCTTGCTGAGTCGATATGGAGGCCGCACACTACCACGCAGACGCCTGCCCAACTGGTTGAGCTAGCAGCTGCATGGGAGCGGCGGTGGAGTCTTGGCAGATGTGGGTCTGGCTGCGGCCCCGCAGATGTCCTCGGCAAGGGTCTTGCCGGGGGCCCGGTAAGGGTCTTGCCGTCGCACTGCGGTCGTCCCTGGCAAGGACCTTGTCGGTGGTCTCGTGGATTTCCTTGGCAAGGATCTTGCCAAGGATCTTGCCAAGGATCATCGTTTTCTGGTCCTCATCTGATCTTGTGTATTTATGATCTCCACAAAGATCTACATGCCACCATGGAGGTGCCTCCTGAGCCTTGGTTCCAATATGGTTGATGGCGTTGGAACCCCTTGGCTCAAGGGCGGCGCACTCTGCTGGCATTGGGCAAGTTGCCCCGGCAAGGCTCTTGCCGGGGCTGCGGAGGCCGCCCCGGCAAGAGTCTTGCCAGGGGAGCCCACTTCACTCCCTTGCTCTTTGTGTCTCTATTCTTGGCGTTGCTTCGGTTGTCTTGTGCTCCGGCTTCCCTCCTCAGCCCTGCTCAGTGCAGCCGCAGGCGCGACTCTAACTGCCCGTGCACAAGTAAAAGGGGTACAAAGGAGAGCCCCTACTTTTGTACACCGACAGAAGCCCCCGGGCCTGGGCCACACATAAGCGCGATGCGTTGTTGGGCTAGGCCCAGAACGGTGCACGGGCAGGCGAGGCAGATTTTTACTGTAGTAACTTTTCCGTCCGCTGCGCTTCCCCACGACCCGCGTTGAACGTGTGACATGGGGGTCATGCATGGGGCGGATTCCCGCATGCATGCGTCACATCGTGGTAAAGAGGCGGCTCGCGCCTTCACCATAAAAATAGGAAAACGCAGAGGCGTGGCTCATTTACTGAGTGGACTTGGGTCGTGCTCTTCAAGGCGCCCGCGCCCCACGATCACAGGGTGGAGAACGGTCGCCTCACCCGTCCCCTTGATTTCTGCTTGCTCGCCATGTGTCCCCCATGCCCCCAGGTGGCAGGCGGTGGAAGTGTGGGGGGGGGGGGCACACGCCCTGAATAACGAGCTGGGAAACCGGATCATCACTGATTGGAGCAGCGGGTCGGTCTCGATTCCCTGCGCCCCTGATGGCCTGATTGGCTGAGTGGGGCGGCCGAGCCCCGACCCCGCCCCTTTATAAGAAGAGGAGGGGGATGGCATCCCACAATCTTTCATCATCCCTCTCCCTCCACCTCGGCCCCGTTCTTTCATCTGCCATGGCGAGAGGGGGCGCCGGCCCTTCGACGGTGGCGGCGAGGGTCTTTGCTCGACAGTGCGTCCCTCCTTCCCAAGAGCTCGCGGCGGCAGAGCCGGAAATGAGAGGAAGGGGAAGGGGGCGAGGCCGAGGTCGGCATGGCGCTCAGGGAAGAGGGGGACGGGGTGGCGCACCGGCCTCGCATCCGCCAATAATGCCTCCCCCAATGGAGGGCCACGTCGGGGACCAACCTCGTGAGTTCTTCATCAGGCTGCATCGGACACCGCGTCATCGCCTTCGTCTCCCTACTCCATTCGCTCGGGAGATGGAGCTCGATCCACCCCAGACCCTGAGGTTGCATAGGAGGGGCTGCGGGAACGATGACACGCGGGTCGACGTCGACTTTCCTGCCCCTCATATCATGTACCTTCGTCGCGGATGGAAGACTTTTGCTCGTATCCACAGCCTGACGGTGGGGCTTGTTCTCTATTTCAAATTAATGGAGAATGGCCCGCTCTCCGTCAAGGTCTTTGGAGACTCTGGAACTCTCCTAAAGTGCTGCGTGGATATCTCCTCCGATGACGAAGACTCTTCCTCAAGCGGGAGTGACGAGGAGGACAGCGACAGCGACGACGAGGGTGTCGAGCGGGGGAACGCCGACTCCGATTCCGACTGACCGCGTCGCCCCTCCCTTGGCCACATGCCCTGCCGAGGGTCTTCCTCGTCAAGCTCTCCATCGGCGCGTTCCACATCGCCTCTCTTTTGCCTTCATCTGCTGCACCTGGGAGGAAAAGGGCAAGAACGGGGATCACGGGGCACTTATCTTTTTTTAGTTTGTGAGCCTACGGGCCTTGGTAGAATTTAGACCTTGTAATCCCCTCGCTCGTGTACTCATTCCGTATCAATTGTACTTGTTTACAATGTATGAATGAAAAGAAGGGTGTTTGTCGGGTTCTGTTTGCGCGTGGGCGATGGCCACACCAAGGAACGCGTCCTTGTTATCTTAAGATAAACACTGTATCCCGGCAACAGGCCTTGCCGTCCTCCTGCTCTATGGCTTGGCTACACTCACGCCCTTGGCGGAGGTAGGGGCCGAGTAGGATTAGGCCCTTCGCTCGCCCTCTTCCCATCGCACTACAACCAAGTTCTGGCCCAAAGTAAGGTTTTCGGGCACAAGGCAGAGGGAGCAAGATGATACGAGAGCGAGTGAAGCCTTATACGTTCAAGGTTCATACGGGTGCACAGAGTGGAGGAGAAAGACTTATCTGATGTCGCAGCCCCTGACAACTTTGGCTTGCCGTGATTGGATCCTTAGACCTACAACCCCCGGCAATCTTGGCTTGTCGGGGTCGGGGCGTCGGCATGTTCTCTTTCTTCCAAATAGCTCAGCAGAAATGTCCATGTACCCTGCGAACCAAAGAGGATGGAAAGGAACAGAGAGACGCACACTCGACCTCTATGCTAGGGGTTACCCGCCGCTAAGCACTATTAACCCTAATCGAGGGAGAGACTCAACCTAGCATGCATGCTAAAACTTAGGGCGCCAGCACTTCATTTATTTAGGCTCAGGGTCTGTGTTTGGCTTTGTATAGAGGGTTACATGCCTTGTCGGCAAGGCTTGTACAAAAGGTGGCTTGCCGGGGGGGGGGGGGGGGCAACCGCGCCTTATGGGTAAAACTTGCGAAGATGTTCGATGTTCCAAGAGTTGCTCACTTGAATATATTCTTCGTGTTGGGTAACGTAGTAATTTGAAAAAAATTCCTACGCACACGCAAGATCATGGTGATGCATAGCAACGAGAGGGGAGAGTGTAATCTACGTACCCTTGTAGATCGACAACGGAAGCGTTAGCACAACGTGGTTGATGTAGTCGTACGTCTTCACGGCCCGACCGATCAAGCACCGAAACTACGGCACCTCCAAGTTCTAGCACACGTTCAGCTCGATGACGATCCCCGGACTCCGATCCAGCAAAGTGTCGGGGAAGAGTTCCGTCAGCACAACGGCGTGGTGACGATCTTGATGTACTACCATCGCAGGGCTTTGCCTAAGCACCGCTGAAATATTATCGAGGACTATGGTGGAAGGGGGCACCGCACACGGCTAAGAATATGATCACGTGGATCAACTTGTGTCTCTAGGGGTGCCCCTTGCCTCCGTATATAAAGGATCAAAGGGGGGGTGCGGCCGGCCAGGAGAGGGCGCGCCAGGAGGAGTCCTACTCCCTCCGGGAGTAGGATCCCCCCTTTCCTAGTTGGAATAGGATTCGGGAAGGGGGAAAGAGGAGAGAGAGAAGGAAGGGGGGGCGCCGCCCCCCTCTCCTTGTCCTATTCGGACTAGGGGGGGGGAGGAGCGCGCGGCCTAGCCCTGGCCACCTCTCCTCTCTTCCACTAAGGCCCACTAAGGCCCATATACCTCCCGGGGGGTTCAGGTAACCTCCCGGTACTCCGATAAAATCCCGATTTCACCCGGAACACTTCCGATATCCAAATATAGGCTTCCAATATATCAATCTTTATGTCTCAACCATTTCGAGACTCCTCGTAATGTCCCCGATTCCATCCGGGACTCCGAACTCCTTCGGTACATCAAAACTCATAAACTCATAATATAACTATCATCGAAACCTTAAGCGTGCGGACCCTACGGGTTCGAGAACAATGTAGACATGACCGAGACATGTCTCCGTTCAATAACCAATAGCGGAACCTGGATGCTCATATTGGCTCCTACATATTCTACGAAGATCTTTTATCGGTCAGACCGCATAACAACATACATTGTTCCCTTTGTCATCGGTATGTTACTTGCCCGAGATTCGATCATCGGTATCTCAATACCTAGTTCAATCTCGTTGCCGGCAAGTCTCTTTACTCATTCCGTAATACATCATCTCACAACTAACTCATTAGTTGCAATGCTTGCAAGGCTTATGTGATGTGTATTACCGAGAGGGCCCAGAGATACCTCTCCGACAATCGGAGTGACAAATCCTAATCTCGAAATACGCCAACTCAACATGTACCTTTGGAGACACCTGTAGAGAACCTTTATAATCAGCCAGTGACGTTGTGACGTTTGGTAGCACACAAAGTGTTCCTCCGGTAAACGGGAGTTGCATAATCTCATAGTCATAGGAACATGTATAAGTCATGAAGAAAGCAATAGCAACATACTAAACGATCGGGTGCTAAGCTAATGGAATGGGTCATGTCAATCAGATCATTCACCTAATGATGTGATCCCGTTAATCAAATAACAACTCTTTGTCCATGGTTAGGAAACATAACCATCTTTGATTAACGAGCTAGTCTAGTAGAGGCATACTAGTGACATTCTGTTTGTCTATGTATTCACACATGTATTATGTTTCCGGTTAATACAATTCTAGCATGAATAATAAACATTTATCATGATATAAGGAAATATATAATAACTTTATTATTGCCTCTAGGGCATATTTCCTTCACTTCGGTCTCCAGGCGGACTGCATCGGGCCTGGTGACTCATATTACCCGGTAAGAGCCTTCCCACTTCAGCATCAACTTGTTGGAATTCTTGGCCGATTGAACGCGCCGAAGAACAAGGTCGCCTTCCTCAAAGCTTCGGGCATGAACCTTGCGGCTATGGTAGCGGTGCAAGGCTTGCTGGTAGCGCGCTGCTCTCACAGCCGCCCGAAGACGATCTTCCTCAAGGAGCGTTGCGTCATATTGCCGCAACTGCTCTTGCTCAAGCTCGTCATAAGCGAGCACTCGAGGTGGCCCATATGTGAGTTCTGTGGGGAGAACTGCTTCTACCCCGTATACCAGGGCAAAGGGTGTCCGGCCGGTGGCTCGATTTGGCGTCGTTCTGATTGACCAAAGAACCGCCTGCAACTCATCAATCCAGTGCCTTCCGCTCTTGTGCAGCCTGTCAAAAGTCTTTGTCCTCAGGCCTCACAGTACTTCAGCATTTGCCCTCTCCGCCTGGCCGTTGCTCCATGGGTGTGCCACGGAAGCAAAACATACCTTGCTGCCGAGGTCTTGGATATATTGCATGAAGGTGTGGCTTGTAAACTGCGTGCTGTTGTCGGTGATGACTCTGTTTGGCACACCAAAGCGGCGGACTAGCCCCTTGAAGAACTTGACGGTTGATTGCGCTATCACCTTCCTTACCGCTTCCACCTCCGACCACTTTGTGAACTTGTCAATTGCAATGTACAAGTACTCAAAGCCCCCGACAACGCGGGGGAAGGGGCCCAGTATGTCGAGCCCCTAGACCAAAAATGGCCAGGAGAGAGGAATTGTTTGAAGGGCTTGAGCTGGTTGATGAAGCTTCTTCGAATGGAACTGACACACTTCACACTTGGTTACTAGTGCCGTTGCATCCTGGAGGGCAGTGGGCCAGAAGAAACCTTGCCGGAATGCCTTGCCGGCAAGGGCCCTCGACCCTATGTGTGAGCCACATATGCCTTTGTGTATCTCTGCCAACAGGTCCAGTCCTTCCTCCCAGGGAATGCACTTCAATTTCACACCGTTTGGTCTCTTCCTGTATAGGACGTCATTGACGAACTGATACATGGCAGACCGACGGGCTACTTTCTCTGCTTCTTCCTACTCCTCGGGGAGTTCCCCTATTTGGAGGAATCGGACGGTATGTTGTGCCCATGCTGGAGCCTGGGGCTCGACGGCAAGGACTAAAGGCATTTCCTCTGCCATGGGAGCGGCTGTCTCTACAGCCAGGGCTTGACGCCCCACCGGAGTCGGTTGCCCCACGGCAGGCTCAGTGTCCATGGCAACATCTTTGCCGGCGGCTCCTGGGAGCTTGGCGAGAAAGTACTTGCCGGGGTCTGATTTCCTTCGCTTGTTCTGCTCTGTTGATGGTTCAACGGATGGTTGAGTCAACCGAAGCACAAAAGTACCTGGTTCCACAGGTAGTTTGAAGGCGGCGTGTTTCGACAGGTAGTTGGCGATGTCGTTCTCCACTCGGGGAACATGCTCCGCCTATATACCGTCAAAACTCTCCTCCAGCTTCCTCACCTCATTTACGCAGGCCTGCATCAACGGGCTTTGATAATCTTTGTTGACTTGCCTGACGACAAGCTGTGAATCACCCCTGACGATGAGCTTCTTAATCCCGAGGCCTGTTGCGATCCTGAGACCGGCAAGCAACCCCTTGTATTCGGCAGTGTTGTTCATGGACATCTCCCTGGGAAAGTGCATTTGGATTATATACTTGAGGTGCTCTTCGGTGGGTACAACGAGTAGCACACCAGCACCGGCGCCTTGCAACGAGAAAGCCCCATCAAAGTACATAATCCAGTTGCGCCTTGTCTCCTTGTCGGGGAGGGTGGTCTCCTGGATCTCTTCGTCGAGCATTGAGGTCCACTCGGCAATGAACTCTGCCAAGACTCTGCTCTGGATTGCCGAAGTACTTTCCAACTTCAAACCAAAGCTCGACAGTTCCACGGCTCACTCCACAATCCTCTCGGTTGTGTCTGGGTTATGCAATATCCGTTGCAACGGGAGGCGGGTGACGACGGTGATTTCGTGTGCTTGGAAGTAATGACGCGGCTTCCTTGAGCCCATAAGGAGGCCGAAGAGCAATTTCTGCACACCGGAGTACCTTGACCTAGCCCCCTGCAAGAGGGAGCTGACAAAGTAAACCAGGTGCTGCATCATTTTCTTCTTCTGCACCACTTCGTTTGGTTGCGCAGGCCCTGTCCCGCCAGCGTCAGACTCTACCGGGGGCCTTGCCTTGCCGGCACCAGGCCCTGCCGAGGGGAGCTCTGGCTTGCCATCCGTCAGTCTTGCCGTTGCCACTGCCTCTTCGTCGACCTCCCTCTGTGCCACTAGCGCGACACTGACCACTTGATTCGTTGCCGCCAGATATAGCAGCAACGGCTCTTGTGGTTTGGGCGCAACCAGTACCGGTGTAGAGGAGAGGTATTTCTTCAAATCCCATAGCACTACTTCGGCCTCTGGGGTCCAATCCATTAGGCCAACCTTTTTCAAGATTTTAAAAAAGGGAAGGGCACGCTCATCAGACTTGGAGATGAATCTGCTCATGGCGGCAACGCATCCAGTGAGCCAACGCACATCCTTGATCCGCTTGGGTGCCTCAATCTGCTCAATAGCCTTGATCTTGTCTGGATTCGCCTCGATCCCACGCTGTGACACAAAGAACCCAAGAAGTTGATCCCAGAGGCCGAAGCAGCGCTGTTCTTAGGGTCCAACTTGAGGTTGATCTTGCGTAGATTTACAAATGTCTCTTCCAAATCTTATACAAGCATTGCCCTATCCTTGGTTTTGACCACTATGTCATCCATATAAGCTTCCACATTTCTATGTAGCTGGGGCTCAAAAACCAATTTGGACTGCCCTTGCAAACATTGAGCCAACACTCTTCAACCCGAAAGGCATCCGTAAAAAGCAATACATACCACATGGGGTGATGAATGTTGTCTTCTCTTCGTGTTCTCTTATCATGAAGATCTGGTGGTATCCTGAGTAGGCGTCGAGGAATGATAACAGATCACACCCGGTCATGGAGTCAACAATCTGGTCAATGCGCGGCAACAGGAAAGGGTCCTTGGGACAAGCCTTATTTATATCTGTGTAGTCAATACACAGTCTCCACTTCCCATTTGCTTTGTGCACCACCACCAGATTGGCCAACCACGTCGGATGGAGTACTCCTCTCACCAAGCTTGCCGCTTCCAATTTCCTAATCTCCTCTGTAATGAACTCCTGCCATTCCAAAGGTTGCTTCCTGACCTTCTGCTTGACTAGTCGCGCATGGGGACAGACAACAAGATGGTGCTCAATCACCTCCCTGGGAATGCCGAGGATGTCGGATGCTTGCCATGCAAACACGTCGACATTTTCCCGCAGGAAGGTGACGGGCACGCCTTCCTATTTGCTGTCTAGGGTGGAGCTTATGGTGAAAGCCCCTCCCGTGCCATCCTCCTTGACAGACACCTTCTTGGTCTCTGGTGGTACAGCTCTAGATTTCTTGCTCTGGCCAGTGGAGCTTTCAGGCACATCCTCGACGGGAGCACAACACTCCGAAGAGGTGAGCTTGCCGGTGTGGGTGCGAGAGGTCTCGCCAGTCTTCTTTCCTGCCGGGGCTCCAGCGGCAGGAGCGAGTGCCTTGGCGGCAGTCGCTGCAACTGCTTCCCGGTAGAGTTGGTCGGCACAGATCAGTACGTCCTTCTTGTCGGAGGGGACGGTGATGATGGTCATTGGCCCAGGCATCTTCAGCGTGTTGTAGGCGTTATGTGACGCTGCCATGAAATTGGCTAGTGTCGGGCGGCCGAGGATCCCATTGTAGGGCAAGGGGATCTCGACTACATCAAAAACAATCCTCTCCCTCATGTAGTTTAACTCACCTCCAAACGTCACGGGCAGCGTGTCCTTACCCTTCGGCTGACTCCTCATTGGGTTTACCCCTTGAAACGTGCCTGTCTCTTCGAGGTCTCCATCAGGAATCTGCTACCTTTTGATCACAACGGGCGAGATCAAGTTCAGACCGGCTCCGCCGTTAACTAGCATCTTCGTCACCATGAGATTGCGTATTGTTGGCGAGACCAACAACGGCAAACACTCGACCAGAGCGTTGGGATCAGGGTGGTCCTCGGTGTCAAAAATGATCGGCGTGCTGGACCACTTCAGTGGCTTCTGAGCATTGAGTGATGGTTCCGCTGCTGTGATCTCACACACCCACTGCTTGAGCTGGCGGTGATAGGTGTGCAGCGAGGCGCCACCACCGACGCACATGGCCTCCGTAGCCTTTTGGAACTCATGCTTGTCAGACTCATCATCTTCGTCATGATCATCATCTCCTTGCTTCTTGTCGCGGCCCCGAGCGGGCCTCTCTAGCTGGTTATCCTTTCCGCGGTGACCTCCTTGGCCGCCACGCTGCTTGCCAGATCCCTCAGTGCCACCCTGGCCCTTCTCCTTGTCCCGCCTCTCATAATCAGCTTTTTTGCTTCTCAGCAAGCAGCTCAACTTGCCAGCAGGTCTGGAGGTCATGGCCCTTGGTGCGGTGGATCTTGCAGTATTGCTTGTCGGAGCCTCCTGGCTTGTTGGCAGCCGCCAAGGCCCGGCAAGCGGCACACCCGGCAATTTCCTTGCCGAGGTCGTCTGTCTTGGCCTTCTTGGCAGCGCCGCTGTCCTCGGATCCCTCGATGGCAAGCACGGTCTTGCCCTTGCGCTTCCTGTTGCGGCGTCGGCCCTTTTTCGTTGGGGTGGCTGTGCCTTCGTCTGTGGAGTCGGTGACGGTGTCCTGGACTAGGGGGTACTCACCATGTCATCTCCCGACCAGTGGGTCGAGCCGAGGACCCCCATGATGATTCACTAATGGGCCACTTCGGGTAGCCCGTGCCGAATACAAGGTGGATTCTACAAGACTTGGCGCATAAGACAAGGACTCCTCTAAACCCTAGGCCTACGATGCATATATAAACCGAGGCCAGGCTAGTCAATAGACATCTCATATTCATTACTACAATCTCATGGTAGACACATGTACTGTGTACTACACCCCATATAAATACCATCAAAAGTAGGGCGTAGGGTTTTACATCCATCAAGAGGGCCCGAACCTGGGTAAAACCTGTGTCCGTGTTACCATCATTGCAAGACGCCTAGCTTAGGACCCCTACTACGAGATATGCTGGATATAGAACCGACATTGATACTTTCATTGAGAGCGTGCTAGGTGTTCATCGTGGTTTGATGGGAATCAAAATCAATGATCAGGTGGTGTTTTTTCAGTTAGATCAGTATTGTATAAACTGGTTTGTTTGCAAAGGATTTTTGTTGTCATCTCTTTTGTTTTATATGTAGATCAGATCGTAGCCAGCAGAGAGCCAGGTCCTGCGGCGACTATTGTATCCTCCGTCTGACAGTAGATCAGACCCAAGCAATCCTGCACGCCGTAAAAATACCGGATAAGTGCGCCTACAAACGGCAGCGTGGAGCTAGCGGATTGCTTGTGCGGGTCAAATCAAGATTATATAGAACAGTGCGTGCGGCTAGCCGGCGGGAGTTCAGATCGGTGGCAACACTTCTGTATATTGGCCGGCCGCGACGTAGTCTTGAGGCACTCCGGTCAGGGCGTCCCTCTTGCAATCCGGTCTATGTTGCGGCCGCTGTTTCAGGGGATTCGATATGTCGTTGCTAAGCCGCGTGCATCGCATCCGTAACTCGGGCGACCACGCGGATCCGGATTTTGTCACCTCATCACGGCGACGCCCTATAGTCGACCTCGACTACACCACGCTGCTACCTCCATGATCGACTTTGGCTATGTCACATGGTCACCTCGGCGTACCAATGTCGTCATCCCGCCTCCGCCGACCGAATTGTGTTAGGTCCCAAAGAGTACTAGATCATTGATGACGCGTGTTGCTGCGCCCATCAGTTTGTACAATGAAATAATCAGAATTTTCATAAATATATGATCACATGATACATTTTAAATTACCATAAACATAACAATACATTAGTGGGTAATCAAAAGAAATCTCATATATAGTCAGGAAAACCATAAATCTATACAAATTAGCTTGGTATAGCAACATACATAGTAAATACAACTAATTAGTACTGCAAGACATATGATAAGCGTTACTCCATTTGTTCCTAAATATAAGACGTTTTGATAGTTCCATTGAATACATGGTGAAATAATGAGATCTTTGCAAGCATCTAAGAAAGGGCCACCATATTCAGAAAACAAAGAAGAATTGGACAAAGCTAGTGCATCTGCTTAATTCTTGTGGAGTACGTGACATTCATGGGACGAATGCTGACAAGGACTATAATTAGTTGCAAAATAAATAAGGTCTAAAAAGAAAATCACAGAGTCAGGACAACATAACTAATAGTAACATCATATATATGATGAAAGAAACAAAGTATTAGAAAGAAAGTGATAACTGATCACCGGTTCATAAAGTGAATCAAGTGTTTCTAAAGGCATAGCCCATAAAGATAAGTTGTGCCAACCAACACATAGTTTTTAAATTACAATGGAAGATCAATCTCAAAGGAGCCATATGTTCTGCAACGATGGAAGTGAAACATCATCAATATCTTGCAACACCTAAAAGGAATCCTGCAAGCCATCATGCTCATCAAACCGTGAGTAGCAAAAGTGTGAGCAAAATAAGGAAATGCACAATTGAATAACGGTTGTGAGAATCATTGCTGCCGTAACCTGATTTTTCTTCTTACTTGTGGTAGATTTGCAAAATTGCAAGGCAAATACAAAATAAGTAATGTAGAAATCTTATGAGATATCAGTGTGAAACGATATAACAATATCCTCTGCACCTTTGATGTGGAACCTCACTAATACCTTGCGACACCTAATGGGAAGATGCATGCAAATCATCATGCTCTTCAAATCCTGAGTAGCGGGGTATTAGCAAAAGGAAAGCACGGAAAAGCTAATACAAAAACTATGACTCATAATTTGATCCTTCTTGGAAATAATGTTCTCATCTAAGCCTCCATATCAATCGAGTCCATCCGTAACTTTGTAATGAATAGTCTTGTTTGATGTTTCAACCAAAGCATGTTCAACAATATGTTTAGATTATTTGGTTCAGCAAAGAAAGAATGGAGAAAATAAAGACAAAATGTGCATATAATCAAGGTTGCCAGAATCGCGATTCTTTTATACAATTCTACGACTTTACGGTCCAAACTAACCCCTTTGATTCTACAATTCTAGTTCATAGAATCTACATTTATACGATCCTGATAGTGAAGATTCTACGATTTGCGATTCTACCATCGAAGCTCCGATCCGATTCAAAATCGTGATTCTGACAACCTTGCATATGATAATAAAAATACGAACATCATTGAGATGAGACTGACGCAAAGAAATTGTTGCATACTTCCTGCTCACTTGCCGACATGCATGCAATCCCATACAAGAAGCATTGTACATCACCCATCAAGTGACAAAACAGAAATTCAAGACCTCATTATGAATTAATAGGCGGGACTTACAATCAACATCTTATTGTACAATTACAGTTTAAATAAAACATCTTATTGTCCAACTCAAGATAGAAAATCAAGTCCAAAAAACAACACATGTATGCTCATTTTCTTTGATTAAGAAGTAATACTTATATGCTTTCAAAATTGGAGAAGAGATAGACAACCTACCACAGTTGTGAATATAGCCAATACGATGCTTAGGATCCAAGTAGACCTTCATTCAGGAACAATAAACGTTGGCCTCGACCAATAAACTTCAAACCTAAAAAACAGCCACAGAAGTAGAAATAGTAGCAGCAAATTACAAAACTAAAAACCACATCAGTGTATGATAAGATAGTTCAAGAGGATCAGGGTCAGCTCATATTAAAATAGCATTGTTCAACATCGAACATGTTAAGCTGAAAGAGATCATCTGAATATTGATCGTAGGTTGCATCATCTTTCAAAGCATCATGATGCAATGATACAATGGTTGAAAAATCTACCAAGGGCAACTTCTTATTACTGAATTTGTAACAGAAGGAAACATTCCCATGTCAAAACGGAAAAAGGCAGTACTAAACAAATTCATATACCTAGAGCATGTAGATGATCAGTTCTTACAGAGAGAATATCCAACCTGAAGTCCTAAATTAGCAGCAAGAGGCACAAATTGTTTATATTTCTAGTTTGACTTAAAAAGACATATTTCAAAATGGGCCATCCTATGTATTGATTGAACCTTATTTCTAATTATACAAAGTGCAAAAAAATGTTTTCTGCGGCATATCAGTATCTACCACCAACCATGAAATAGTAGTTTCTAAAATATGCATACATCATACCAAGTTTCTAACTATAGTCTATACATTGCTTTCAATTGGAATCAACCCGGATCTCATTACTGAGATACAACATACCAAGTTTCTAACTATACTCTGTACACTGCTTTCAGGCCTTTAGGGGCAATACCAAAATGCTGGCCAACACAAATATGTTTCTGCCCACATATAGACTATATCAGCAGAACGACTAATGCTACTACCTGACGTAATTAGTAAACCTATTAGCCTATTACAAGGTACAGATCAACACTCAAATCATCATGCCAAAAATATATACGTATAGGAAATGATTATAATTCACGCAAGATCTATGAGCTGAATGCAAGTTTTCCTCTTTGTATTTTTTGAAAAGAACCTTTCCTCTTTGTATGGAGATGGAGTTAACACACTTACCAGAACTACCAAGCTAGAGGTCATCACCACGCTCTTGTATGAAGCTTCATTCTCCAAGTTCATAGTCACCTGCCAAGAGCCCGACCTAGATGCATGTTAAACTCCAAATCAACATGTCAATCTAACGAAGAACCTGGATCTCGAAATTTATTGCACAACTTCAAAGGACAGAACAATCTTCCTGTGGATCTGGATTGGGATTCGTGGCCGTTGCGCTCCTTAGACGGTGGCAGCGGGACTACGCTGGCCGTTGTGGTTCCACAGGGATCCAGCGTTCCAGCCACTGGCGCAGGCGCTGTGCGTGCCTCTGGAGCCTGCGCGCGAGAGGGCCGCGACGAGCGTGGGGAAGCTCATGTATCGCTGTCGTGGTTGCTATCCACGTTGGAGAGGAAGAGGCAGTCGTGGGGACTTGATGCGCCGCCGTCAAAGGTGCGATCCGCGTAGCAGAGGAAGAGGCGCGAGAGAAGGGGGAAGGTCGGAAGGGGTGAGGTGTCAGGGTGGTTAAGGTAGCGCGCACCCTTGTACTCCTACTATGTCAATCCAGTCTTTTTTTTCTTAGGGGAGTATGTCAATCCAATTAGCTACATGGGCTGCCTTTAGTGGAGACTGGGCTAGATAAATCTCACCAGAGCAGTGGGGCAGCCCAATTTAATACGCAACGCCCAAAATTGTCACCAGAGCAGCGGCCCATGATGTTAGCGCTCGTTTGTATCGATCTGAGCGATCGGAGGTGGGATTAAGAACTAATCTAACGGCCAGAATTGCCTAGAAGTGATAATTGGACGGCTGGAAGTACTAATGGTCTATGAGGACTGGAAAATTGCACGGTTTTAATATATCTAAATATGCCTAGGTCGGGCCAGCACATGCAGAGCCGAGGATAGTCCCGCACAGGCAACGGCCATCAAGGGATTTCTCTCCTTCTCTTTATGTTGTTTTTTTATCACTACATAGATGTCGCTATCATGCACTAGCACCCTGGCAAAGTAGTATTTTTCTTCGCCGCATGACTAACTCAATCCAGTGCTAGTTTTTGCAGCACGACTTGTTAAGTCTAATTGAGGAACTACCGTTTTATCTGTGCGCTTTCGTCTGCAGTCTGACGGACATTAGATCTGCAAACAGACCTCCGCGTTTAGGTTACATTTCTTAAATTATTTATTTTGCATAGATAAATTATACAAAAAGATTTTTTTATTATTATTTTCCATCTTGTGCTGCTTTATCTATGCACGAAAATTAACTATGGTCTTGCTATGCTGCCACCTCGGCAAGACAACGTCATCGTCCCAATTGGCGTATATCGGCTCATGTGATCGCATTGTTGGTCAAATTGTCATACCGATATGTTCGGTTGCCTCGGAGACTTCGGCATCGCTGAGAGAGCTCTACCTCATTGAGTGTTCGTCACATGGGCCATATCTCTTTTATTACTCACTTTGCATAAATTATTGATTATGCAATGAATTTTTCAATTTATTATTATTATTATCTCCGGCTTGCACTATTTTCTGTGCACAGGTAAATAATTCGAGTCGGGCAGCGCTGTTACTTCGGCGTACCGACGTGCTGCCGTGGGGTTCCCATCGTCGCCTTACCGACCTACCTCGTCACCTTGGCTGGACCGAGGGCTTTGCCGTCTCTTCATCAAACCTACTCCGGGGACTCCGGCATCATCGGCCGACCAGCTTCGTCAGCTCGGCTGGACCGGGGGCTGCTCCTCAACATGTCAACCGCGCTATGTCGCCACTTCGTCAAGCCGAGCTCTTTTCTCGGATACTTCGGAACCGGCTTGGGGACTGGGACCTCCACCATGCCGAGGACTGCGAGCCTTGTTGGATCTGTCGCAGATCAATGGGCGTCTTCATCCCTCCACAAGCCTGAATTGCGTCATCAACACCGAGCATATTAACCAGCTAAGTCGCTTTCATGCTCAAAGAATTTCAGTTTTAAATTTTGTTTGGTTCGACCAAGCGTTATACCTTTTTGGCAAAAAGTTGTTTTCTTCGTAAAAACTTTATTTCTAACACACAAATTCAAATACCCAGTTTACTTGGGACTTCCTTTATGAAGCCTTTCCTCTTGCATATGATTATACTTGTATGGCTTCGTTTCATGTTCGTGTATTACGCCACAATGTGCACCATGTTGACTTAAGTGTTCCGCAAGCTGGGTCGCCTTGCTCCTGTGTTTACCCCTACGTTCCCGATTGTTCGGCTAGGGAGTAAAGGGCCACCTCTGCGATTGTCACGATCAGGTCATCCGAGCTCGGACCTCAGACTAGGTGAAGCCGAAAGCTAGCGCTCTTATTGTTTTCAATCATGGTCGGCACACAAAGGAACTCATGAATACAAAAAGTCTATTGCACAAGTCTCATAGTAACAATGAGCAACCGAAGAAAGATATCGGTGGAGGTACTATTTTCTTCGAAGATGCTTCTTACACTTCATTAGTAATATAGCATAAGTCTCTGAGCGCGCTTTGTCTGTTACAGCCTTATGGCCTGATTGCCTGGTTATCGGAAACACCATCGATATTCTCGACAGGTGGAGTACATAACACTTTTCGGCCCTTGACCGAAGAGGGAGAAGGCGACGGTTGGTTAAGACGCGTTTAAAGTTCGGGTGAACACATATATGATATAAGTACTTTGGTACATATAATCATTATACATAAAATTCTTTTACCCAAGTCACTTGGGGGCTCTTAAATTAGTATGAGCCGTTTTTGTTAGTCGCTGCACAGTCTTTTTTTACCACTCCTTTCTCGACTCAGGTGTATGATCAATAGCTGGGTAGCCTGGTTTCTCTCTAAAGCCGCCCGCTTTAGTTTGCTAAACTGGACTAAGAAACACTCCGCCTTTGGGATAGGGAGGTTGAAGCCGAGGGCTGACCCACTTAAAGTCTAGAGATCAGATGTGTCATGTCAAAGCATGACGAAAGTACAATTTTAAAGACCAATTTCATATTGGCACCAAAACAGCTTGATTCAATCTAGATGTAAAGTTTTTTACGCATGTTTGTTGGCTTTTTTTGAGCTTATAATATCTTTCACCTATTTTATGTTTCAGGAAGCGAGACATTCTCTTGGTTGAGGTGTTCGGCGTGAAACTCTTTTCTAAAACTACAGTTCGACATCTTTCCTGCTGAACTCCATCTCGGTATTGTCAAAACATACATGACAGTTGAACTTGTTCCCGAGTAGGCACGATCCTAGGCTCATCCATTTTGCCCAACCCAATTTTCGAGGGCTACTGCATTGACAATCCAATGCAAAAAATTGAAGTGCAATATAGCTTTCGAGGAGATTATGATCCTCAGGTTGGTCCGCCGCACCCAACCTGAGTCTCGTGGACTTTGCACACCGCTTTTTGTGTCCCAAAGTATTTTGTCGAGCTAGGAGTTAATCCTCAGGCCGATTTTGCGAATCAACCTGAGTATCAGGGGCTACGGGGACCAGCGGTCTTATGTCATCCCTCACGTGCATCTCGGATTTTAGACCGATACACACCTTGAGGGCTACTGGCTATATATCTCGGCAGAGAATAAATTGCACCAATAAAAAATATTGACAAAAAATCGGCCCGCAGTTGGGGTGGTGCACCACCTCGGAAGCCGTCCGGCATAAAGCTCGGGCGCTAGTGGCTGGCTCCATAGAGGGCATTTCCGACATTAAGCTCGGCTAAACTCCTTCAACTTTTTTGAACCAAGGTGATTTGTGACACCTCGGATACAGTCCGGCGTTGGAGCTTGGACACAGTCTGGCGTTGGAGCTTGGATACAGTCCAGCGTTGGAGCTTGGACACAGTCCGGCGTTGGAGCTTGGGCATAGTCCGACGTTGGAGCTTGGGCATAGTCCAGCGTTGGAGCTCGGATACATTCCGGCGTTGGAGCTCGGAAGCGGTCTGGCGTTGGTGCTCGGCTACAAAAGATACCTTGAATGCAGTTCGGCGTTGGAGCTCAGACGCAAGAGGACGCTGCCACCCGGGAACAACTTCAAACCCGAGGTGTGGCATAAAAATAACAAAGCATTGATAAAGGCCGGAAACTTAAAGGGGCTCTTCGGATACCGGACGTGTAAACTCTTCGGATGCACTTCAGCGATGCTAAAGATCGAAGATGAGAAGATTTGTTGAACCAGTTTCCAAGACCGACGACCAAAGATGAAGAATAGTTTGGAAGAATCGAGGAGCGTCCCCAACATGAAGACCGGTTCAGGGGGCTACTGACGATGTCCTGGACTAGGGGGTACTCACCATGTTGTCTCCTGACCAGTGGGTCGAGCCGAGGACCCCCATGATGATTCACTAATGGGCCACTTCGGGCAGCCCGTGCCGAATACAAGGTGTATTCCACAAGACTTGGCACACAAGACAAGGACTCCTCTAAACCCTAGGCCTATGGTGCATATATAAACCGAGGCCAGGTTAGTTAATAGACATCTCATATTCATTACTACAATCTCGTGGTAGACACATGTACTGTGTATTACACCCCATATGAATACAATCAAAAGCAGGACGTAGGGTTTTACCTCCATCAAGAGGGCCTGAACCTGGGTAAAACATGTGTCCGTGTTACCATCGTTCCAAGACGCCTAACTTAGAACCCCTACTACGAGATATGCTGGATATAGAACCGACAGTCGGTTTCCGCACTGGCGTCTTCGCCGGGGTACTTCCTCCCCTCTTCAGCTCGAGCGCACCTATCGGCCAGAACATAAAGTTCGGACACATCTTTGACCTTGTTCATCGCCAGCTCTTCACGCATCTTGCGGTTGCGCACATTCTGATGAAATGCGCTGATCACGGTGACGGGATGAAAATCTGGGATGTTGTACTGCAGACGGCTGAACCTCTGTATGTACTTGCGCAGGGTTTCACCTTCCTTCTTGGGGATGATATGCAAATTGCTTTCCTGGCCATGAGCTTGGTGGCCTCCGGTGAAGGCGCCAACGAACTCATGGCACAAGTCCGACCAAGAAGAAATGGAATCCGCCGGCAAGTGCATCAACCATGACATAACATTGGGTTTAAGTGCCAACGGGAAGTAATTGGCAAGCACCTTGTCGCCGCGGGCTCCAGCAGCTTGCATCGCGATGGTGTAGATGCTGAGGAACTCTCACGGGTGGGTATTGCCGTTGTACTTCTCGCCAACGTCGGGCTTGAACGTGCGGTGGGAGGGCCACTGGAACTGCGGTGGGTGGGCAACCCACTTCGTAGGGTAGGCCGCTAGAGCCTCCCGGTGCTGGGTGATCCATAGTGGGCCCCGCCCACCTATCTGACTGGTGGTGTGCGTCGCGCCGGCACTCGATGGTGGTTCGTGCGTCTTCACGGTCTCGCTCCCGAAGAACTTGGCGATGATCGCAGTGGGTCCATGGGTCGGATGATGCTATGAAGATGTTATCACAAGCGTCATCAGGACGGACCGGCACCCGCGGCGATGGACTTGGGGGGGAGGGTGCACCGTGGCCGCAGCACCTCCGATCCTTCCACAACTAGCACGCGGTGGCTCGACGGAGTGCCGGCCCGAGGGCCCCGCTGGTTGCGGTTCATCTTTGTTGGCTACGCCAACAAGGCTATGGATGGTGACTCTCCACTCGTCGAGCTTTTTCGCAGCAGGAGGAAAGTTGAGGAGCAACTGCGCGCGCCAAAGCTTCTGCTGGTGTGGGTGGCGGCGAAAGCTGCGTGGACCGTGACACGCTCCGACTTCTAACCACATTAGAAGGAGCTCTATCTCGGCCTGGCGGACGTGTGCTGTTTTCACCAGTGTCTCAGCATGCATGCTGGCCTTCTACGTCCCGCAAATGATGCACAAGACTCTTCCCACGGCGGCGCCCAGGGTCACCAGCGTGGTGACGCTGCTCGTCGCGCACAACCTAGGAAGAGCGCGTCGTGGGCGGTGGTGTAGGCGCCTTGGAAGTCGCCGTGTCGTCCGTGGGTGGCATGACGCCGCCCCTGGAGTGCCGCACGCCGCCTGCGGGGGGCTCGGCTCCGTCTTTGGATTTGGTGGCGTGCGGCCCGTCGTCTCGCGCACGAACAACGCCGCGTGCCAGGCTTTGGCTGCCAGAGCGATGCACGCGTTCGCGGGCCGCGCCTCGGCTTCTGTCTGCGACCGCCCCACCACTCGCCCGCACTGGTAAGGGCTGTTCGGCCCCCGACAAACCAATCACAGTGATCGTCTTCTTCTTGGGAGCCATGGCAATGAAGAACTGCTAAACTAACTGCTAGACCGGATTTTCACAACTGCGCCCCCTACCTGGTGCGCCAGAGATGTCGGTGGAAACGACACCTATGGAATCACTGGGATCCCTTCTACGGTTGGCGGGCGTAGGGTTGTACAAAGAGTGGGTCTGGCGGTCAGCACAAGGATAGTTTACCCAGGTTCGGGCCGCGGAGACGTGTAATACCCTAGTCCTGCTTTGATGTATATTTGAGTGTTCTTGAGTTCTTGAACTAGCTACGGTGTCTGTCTAGTTCCAAAGATCCGAATCCCTGCTCTGTATGCCTCGGGCCTCCTTTTATAGACAAAAGGGGTTCCACAGTGGCACATAGGAGGTGGAAAGGCGTATAGTGGTTGAGTCTATCCTCTGGCACCGTCGGACAAACGCATTTAATGCGCTGCCGACATGCCCCTCTTGCTTTATTGGGGACCGCAAGGAAGCTCATCCCAGCTATCGCCGCCTCACCTGGCTCTGACACGCGTCCGAGCTGACGAGGCATTGTAGCGCTACGTTGGCTAGCTGCTGGGCTGGCGTGGTGGCAGAGTCCTCAGAAGATCTGCATGCTACCACGCAGGTGCTTGCTGAGTCGATGTGGACGCCACACACTGCCACACAGACGCTTGCCCAACTGGTTGAGCTAGCAGCTGCATGGGAGCGGTGGTGGAGTCTTGGCAGACGTGGGCCTGGTTGCGGCCCTGCGTATGTCCTCGGCAAGGGTCTTACCGAGGGCCCGGCAAGGGTCTTGCCGTGGCACCGTGGTCGTCCCCGGTAAGGACCTTGCGGGGGGTCTCGTGGATTTCCTTGGCAATGATCTTGCCAAGGATCGTCGTCTTCTGGTCCTCATCTGATCTTGTGTATTTATGATCTCCACAAAGATCTGCATGCCACCATGGAGGTGCCTCCCAAGCCTTGGTTCCAATGTGGTTGATGGCGTTGGAACCCCTTGGCTCAAGGGCGGCGGGCTCTGCTGGCATTGGGCAAGTTGCCTCGGCAAGGCTCTTGCTGGGGCTGCGGAGGCCGCCCTGACAAGGGTCTTGCCGGGGGAGCCCACTTCGCTCCCTTGCTCTTTGTGTCTTTGGTCGTGGCGTTGCTTCGGTTGTCTCGTGCTCCAGCTTCCCTCCTCTGCCCTGCTCAGTGCGGTCGCGGGCGGGGCTCTGACTGCCCGTGCACAAGTAAAAGGGGTACAAAGGATATCCCCTACTTTTGTATACTGATAATAGGAGGATTGGGTTTTAAGAATTTTGACCTTTTCAGCCTCGCGATGCTAGCTCAACATGTTGGGGAACGCAATAATTTCAAAAAATGTCCTATGCACATGCAAGATCATGGTGATGCATAGCAACAAGAGGGAAGAGTGTTGTCCACGTACCCTCATAGACCGTAAGCGGAAGCGTTATGACAACACGGTTGGTGTAGTCGTACATCTTCATGATCGATCGATCCTAGCACCGAAGGTACGACACCTCCACAATCTGCACACGTTTGGCTCGGTGACGTCCCACGAACTCACGATCCAGCAGTGTGTCGAGGGAGAGCTTCGTCAGCACGACGGTGTGATGATGGTGATGATGATGCTACCGGAACAGGGCTTCGCCTAAGCACCGCTACGATATGACCAAGGTGGATTATGGTGGAGGGGGGCACCACACACGGCTAAGAGATCAATGATCAACTTCTGTGTCTATGGGGTGCCCCCCTCCCCCGTATATAAAGGAGTGGAGGAGGGGGAGGGCCGTCCCTCTACTATGGCGCGCCCTAGGGAGTCCTACTCCCACCGGGAGTAGGATTCCCCCTTTCTAAGTAGGAGTAGGAGAGAAGGAAGGGAAGGAGAGAAGAGAAGGAAGGAGGGGGTGCCGCCCCTCCCCCTAGTCTAATTCGGACTAGGACTTGGGGGGCGCGCGGCCTGCCCTAGGCAGCCCCTCTCTCTTTCCCCTAAAGCCCAATAAGGCCCATGTACTCCCCGGGGGGTTCCGGTAACCTCCCGGTACTCCGGAAAATGCCTGAACTCACCCGGAACCATTCCGATGTCCAAACATAGGCTTCCAATATATTGATCTTTATGTCTCGACCATTTCGAGACTCCTCGTCATGTCCGTGATCAAATTCAGGACTCCGAACTACCTTCGGTTCATCAAAACACATAAACTCATAATACCTATCGTCACCGAACGTTAAGCGTGCGGACCCTACGGGTTCGAGAACTATGTAGACATGACTGAGACTCGTCTTCGATCAATAACCAATAGCAGAACCTGGATGCTCATATTGGTTCCTACATATTCTACGAAGATCATTATCGTTCAAAACGCATAACGATATACGTTGTTCCCTTTGTCATCGGTATGTTACTTGCCCGAGATTCGATCGTCGGTATCTCAATACCTAGTTCAATCCCTTTACCGGCAAGTCTCTTTACTCGTTCTGTAATGCTACATCCCGTAACTAACTTATTAGCTACATTGCTTGCAAGGCTTATAGTGATGTACATTACCGAGAGGGCCCAGAGATACCTCTCCAACAATCGGAGTGGCAAATCCTAATCTCGATCTATGCCAACTCAACAAACACCATCGGAGACACCTGTAGAGCACCTTTATAATCACCCAGTTACGTTGTGACGTTTGGTAGCACACAAAGTGTTCCTCTGGTATTCGGGAGTTGCATGATCTCATAGTCATAGGAACATGTATAAGTTATGGAGAAAGCAATAGCAACAAACTAAACGATCATCGTGCTAAGCTAACGGATGGGTCAAGTCGATCACATAATTCTCTAATGATGTGATCCCGTTAATCAAATGACAACTCATGTCTATGGTTAGTAAACATAATCATCATTGATTCAACGAGCTAGTCAAGTAGAGGCAAACTAGTGACACTCTGTTTGTCTATATATTCACACATGTACTAAGTTTCCGGTTAATACAATTATAGCATGAATAATAAACATTTATCATGTTATATGGAAATATAAACAACAACTTTATTATTGCCTCTAGGGCATATTTCCTTCACGATAAGCGTGGCGTTTACTCCAGAACCCAAATACTTTGAGTGCATGAATCCTCAAAAGTGTCTATTACCCAACAACTACTATTCTGCATGCCACCCTCGGAGGACACCCAAGCCAAGTGTGGAGAGTGATTATTGAAGGCAGAGGCACACTCAAGCAAGGTCTGGTCCGTTGGATAGGTAATGGAGATACTACACACATTAGGGAGGACACATGGTTACCCATAGATGAGATGCTCAGGCCCTACGGGTGCCGAGTGCCTAATGCACCAACTCTAGTGTCTGAGTTAATTGATCACATGAATGCCAAATGGAATGAACAGATGGTCAAGCAGGTTTTTCTGGCTATGGATGCACGAGCAATCATGGGGATCCCCCTCTGTACTCGAAACACAAGTGATTTCTGGTGCTGGAACTTTGGCGAAGCGGAGTTTTCTCAGTAAAGTCGGCATATCATATGTTGGTGGCCATGAGACAGCGACGTGAAGCATGGCTCGAGGGGACCACCGGCTCATTATGAGCAGTTGTGGAAGAAGCGCAATGGAAAGACCTGTGGAATATAAAGGTCCCGGGTACGGTAAAAATGTACCTATGGAGATTATCAAAGCAACCTCTCCCAACTGAAGATGTGCGAGCTCATTGTCACATGGCGGACAACCCCCTATGCGGGATGTGTGGAGTCCCGGACTCGTGGAGACACTCTCTGATTAACTGCACTACTTCACGATGCACTTGGGCATTGGTGGATGATGATCTGGCTCAAAAGCTGGTGGCAACAACCGAACCTAAAGCCAAGCAGTGGCTATTTACCCTGATGGAAACGTTATCACATAATCAGTTCGTCCTAACTGCAATCATGCTTTGGGCCACATGGATAGCATGGCAGAAAGCAATCGATGAGCAGTTTTTCCAAACCCCTCAAGCCACCAATTCCTTCGTCAAGAATTTTATCTCAGAGCTCAGCATACTGTCAGATCACCGAGCCACTAGCACTCCAGGAGGTGTAAGTCAGATATCCCGAAATCCACGTTGATGCTGGGGTACGAGCTGGAAGAGGAGGTTCAACCTCCACAGTCTGCCGCAATCAGTTGGGCAACTACTTGGGAAGCTCATCGCTGGTTATTGCAGGCTTGGAGGATCCTCTGATCCTAGAAACAATAGCATGTAGAGAAGTTCTTGCTCTGGCGGAAGATCTCAATCTTCGGAATTTGATGGTTGCTTCGGACTCAAAACAAACTATCTCTGATATTGCCAGAAGAAGTATGGGAAAGAATGGAGCAGTTGTAAATGAAATAAACCATACGTCGGCTCTTTTTAATTGTATTTTTACTTTTGAAGGTCGTGCATCCAATATGGAATCACATAGATTAGCCAAGTTTTCTCGGAGTAGAGGGCCGGGGCGCCATGTATGGTTGGGCCAACCCCATAACCCTGCTTGTATCCCACAAAATGTGGCCTTTGATGAATAAATCGGTTTTAACCCCTCAAAAAAAACCTAAACACCCTCAAGGTTTAAAAATAAACCGGGATCAAAGAGTTCGATGTGCTAATTTCCAAGATTCAAAGTTCAGGGTTCGACTTAGCTTTTGTCTACAAGTTCAAGGTTTGTTTTGGACTTTTTCCGAAAAGGCAGCTGGGACAACTAGCTAAGATCTTTTTTGGGGCACAAGAGCTTGTGCCCCAATCGTCTGTGTGCAAGCCCAGTACTGGTGGCTCACAGGAAGAGGCAAATCCGTGCCCCAGTCGGCAATCACCGCCCTGTCCTTGAGAGGACTAGAAAATACTGTACTGCGTTTTAGTAGTGCATCTGCGCACTGGGTGAAGTCCAACACAAGGCCCTATCAAGAACTGTCAAGCTCCACGACACTAGTCGATGACGCACCGACCCACATGGCCCCGTTACTCGTACATCATCGTATATACGGGTGCATGCAATGCACGGACCGGCCCGCCCGTCCCTCGAGCGAAGGAGAGAACCCGACGAGAGATATACGGTGCATCGGGCCATCAGTCTTTTTTGCCCTGAGTGCAAGAACTCCAGCGCGCGGTGGGTCGTGCAACGTGTATTCAGGCCCCTCCCATTGCTCCACCTTGTATAGGTGCTAAGCCTTCCATGCAGGCAAACAATCTGATGTGGCAAGTTATTTAAGAGGAGAGAGATGGGTGTGGTAACCCCAAGAAGAAACAATGCTAAGCGCGTGAACCTAGGCAAAACATTTAAATGAAGGAAGCCCACCAATACATGAAGAGTTTTAGTTGCTAAATCATTAAATGAAGTAAGCTTAGCTACCATAAGCTAAGCACCTATTGAAAGAACATGCAGCGCCCCCATGTTTGGTTTTGGTAATTGATGACAATCTCTATGGACTAATGGTTGCATTGAGTTACATTTGAAGGATTTGTCCATAGGCATTTCTTGAAGTCCATGTGTTGGTTTCAATGAGTTTATGAGATGACCAAGGTGATATTAAGGAATTATCCAAAGTTTGGTCATGCATCATCCAAATGAATAGAGTTGGAAAGGTTCAAGGTTGATCAAGACTAAGTCAAGAGAGAATCAAGTTGATCAACTCACAAAGTATAGAAGATGTACCGAGAGGGATCAAGTGATCCCATGGTATGATAAGCATTGTCAATTACGCTTTGTGTACTAACCCATGGTCTTCATGAGAGTTCTTTATGGGGTTAGGTTGCCGTGTGCAAGTTCAAGTGATGCATCACGAAGAGATCAAGTGCTTGAAGCTTGCCGTCCATTTGGTGGCAATGGACTTGTGAAGATGTGCGGAAGAGTGGCTTACCCATAGTGGAGTGTGGGGGAGCAATCAACTAGTCTTCATCAAGCCAACACAATCAAGAAAGGTGGTCCAACTAGTCAAGATCGTCATCATCTACCTCAAGTGGACCATGTGCAAGGCAAAGGTTTGCCCTTGATAGATTTTCTATTTTACTGGTCTCATGGTGGTAGTTGGAAGACCGGGTTATAGGATCGATTGTCGTACTATCAAGAGGGGCTCTCGATGAGTAGCTTGATCATATCGTTCGTAGAGAGCTCAAACCACTGCATCCTTGCATCATCTTTCTTGGTTCTTGTTTGGTTCTCTTTGTGAGTTTTGGAGCTTATGGTCATCTTGAGGGCAAGCTCGAGTTCATCGAAAACGGAGTTCACTTGCATCTTCTATGATGTTTTCGATGTTGTAGGTTATGCACGTTCTTCTCTGTTGGAGGTTTTGATGCTACTCATCATCTTGTATCAAACAAGCTTGAGTTTTCTCAATTCAGAGCTCATTTGTAGAAGTTATGGCAGTTCTGATTTTATTGGATCCGTATGTTGTCTTTAGCGGCGTTTTGAAGGCATCCAAGTGCTAAAGCCTCTGTGGCGTGCGGTAGAACTTCTCAAGGGAGTGGTAGTACTGCAGGGGCTAGCGGTAGTACCACTCCTGGTGAGCGGTAGTACCGCTACCTCTAGCCCAGAACGCTGGCGTGCACGGAAGTAGGCGTGGAAGTGACTCGTGTCCTGGCACTGTTGTGTGCGATAGTAGGCGCGGATGCAATTTTTTACATCCGCCCTTACGCTGTAGTACCGCTCCCTATGAGCGGTAGTACCATGCCGACTTTTTCTCGTAGCTAGCTCCAGCGGTTGTAGGCACGGCAATTTTTCTTTTCATCCATGGTCGCACGGTAGTACCGCAAGGGTAGGCGGTAGTACCGCTCCTGCAGTAGTACCTCCCTGTTGCCCCTTCGCAGTGTTGTTTCATTCGACTTCTGCCGCCCTAGCGGTAGTACCGCTCTGTGCGGGCTATGAGCATAACGGTTGGATTTCCCCCCTCCTATAAAAGTGGGTATTCTTCCCCAATGAACCCAATCTTTCAAGCTCGTGTTCTTCCCCCATTGTTGACCTTCTTCGAGCTTGCTAACTCTCAATCCCTCCATGGATTCTTGCTATTTTTTGAGGGGAAAGAGAGAGGACATCTAGATCCACATTTCCACCAATCACTTTCTCCTCTATGTGAGGGGAACCCCTTGGATCTAGATCTTGGAGTTCTTGGTGTTCTCCTTCATTTTCTTCCCCTCATTTTCCTCCCTAGCATTAGTTGCTTCGGTGGGATTTGAGAGAGAAGTACTTGGGCATTCTGTGTGCCCTTGCCATTGCATTTGGTGCATCAGTTTGAGTTCTCCACGTGATACGTGGAAGTTGCAAGTTGAGAAGCTTATTACTCTTGGGTGCTTGGTACCCTTGAGCTTGTTCCTCTTGGGTGCTTGGGCGCCCTAGACGGTTGGTGGTGTTCAGAGCTCCATCATTGTGGTGTAAAGCTCCGAGCAAGCGTCGGGGTCTCCAATTAGGTTGTGAAGATCGCCCCGAGCAATTTGATGGGTTCCGGTGATCGCCCCCATGGGTTGCCAAAGTGTATGGGTTCGGTGACCGCCCCCAAGGGTTGCCATTTGTACGGGTTCGGTGACCGCCCTCAAGGGTCCCTTAGTGGAATCATGACATCTTGCATTGTGCGAGGGCGTGAGGAGATTACGGTGGCCCTAGTGGCTTCTTGGGGAGCATTGTGCCTCCACATCGCTCCAAACAGAGATTAGCATCCGCAAGGGTGTGAACTTCGGGATACATCGTCGTCTCTGTGTGCCTCGGTTATCTCTTACTCGAGCTCTTTACTTATGCACTTTACTTTGTGATAGCCATATTGTTCCTTGTCATATATCTTGCTATCACATAGTTGTTTATCTTGCTTAGCATAAGTTGTTGGTGCACATAGGTGAGCCTAGTCGTTTTAGGTTTTGTGCTTGACAAATTAACCGCTAGGTTTATTCCGCATTTGTTCAAGCCTAAACCGTAATTATTTTAAAATGCCTATTCACCCCTCCCCCTCTAGGCGACATCCACGATCTTCCACCTATGCATTGGGGAGTATAGTTGCTAAGATATTTAATGTGCTTAGCACCTCAACTAAGCATCCATGCATTGGAAGCAGCCTCATCGTAGCCGCCTCCCCGTTTCACGTCATGGTCAATTATGACAAGCTGGGCTGATTTTTACATGCAATATTTACTACTGCCTCCGTCTTATAATGTAGGAGTAAACGATTTACAGCAGCATCTACAGTCGGGCACCCCAAACCTGGCTCATATGTCTGTGCGGGCCGCCCGATCACTGACCGGTCATGATTTTTGACTCAGATGGCCCCCCTCAAACGGGCTTCAAACGTCTGGAGACTGGCACCCCTTATATTCAGCCTAAATATGGTGCGGATATGAGGCGTCCGGGCATGTCCGCCACGTAAGATTGACAATGGGTCCATGTGGACTCGTCTGGAAACTCGGCGGTCTGAGGGACGCCTCCTCCGTCGCTGCAGTGTGAACGCCACGTGGCACCGCTCCAGCTCGCCGTTCAAGGCCAAATCTGGCTATTTAAGCCGGCCAGCGTCCCCCAACACTAGCCCGTCCACCTCCTTGTTGGGGAACGTTGCATGGAAAACAAAAAATTCAACGCACACGCAAGATATATCCATGGAGATGCATAGCAATGAGAGGGAAGAGTGTGTCTACATACCCTCGTAGACCGTAAGCGGAAGCGTTTATTAACGTGGTTGATGTAGTCGAACTTCTTGACGATCCAACCGATCAAGTACTGAACATACGACACCTCCGCGTTCAGCACACGTTCAGCTCGCTGACGTCCTCGCCTTCTTGATCCAGCAAGACGGGTGAAGTAGTAGATGAGTTCCGGCAGCACGACGACATGATGACGGTGGTGGTGATGCTATCTCTGCAGGGCTTCGCCTAAGCACTCCGAAAATATGACTGAGGGACAAAATTGTGGAGAGGGACGCCGCACATGGCTAATAGATTGCTGTGGCCTTTGTGGCACCCCCTCTCTCATATATATAGGTTGGGGGGAGGGGAGGCGCCCCAAGGGAGGCTGAATCCCCCTTGGGCTCCTGACCTGGCCGCGCCTCCCCTTCCTTGTTGGCGCACAGGAGGAAGGCAGGGGGAAGTGGCGCGCCCATCGTTTGGGCCGACGGCCAGGGAGAGGGCGCGCCAGCCCCCTTGTGGGCTGGTGTGTGCCTCCCCTTGGCACATTAGGCCCATAGACCTCCCGGGGGCTCCCGGAACCCCTTCCAGTGATCCGATGGTTACCCGGTACAACCCGAAACCTTTCCGGTGTCCAAATAGCAACGTCCTATATATCAACCTTTACCTCCGGACCATTCCGGAGCTCCTCGTCATGTCCATGATCTCATCCGGGACTCCGAATAACATTCGGTCACCAAATCACATAACTCATATAACACTATATCGTCAACGAACGTTAAGCATGCGGACCCTATGGGTTCGAGAACTATGTAGACATGACCGAGACACCTCTCCGGTCAATAACCAATAGCGGAACCTGGATGCCCATATTGGCTCCTACATATTCTACGAAGATCTTTATCGGTCGAACCTTATGACAACATATGTAATTCTCTTTGTCTATCGATTTGTTACTTGCTTGAGATTCAATCATTGATATCTTCATACCTAGTTGAATATCGTTACCGGCAAGTCTCTTTACTCGTTTCGTAATACATCATCTCATAACTAACTCCTTAGTTAGTTTGCTTGCAAGCTTCTTGTGATGTGCATTATCGAGTGGGCCCAGAGATACCTCTTCAATACACGGAGTGACAAATCCTAATCTCGACCCATGCCAACTCAACAAACACCTTCGGAGATACTTGTAGAGCATCTTTTTAGTTACCCAGTTACGTTGTTAATTTTTTATAGCACACAAGGTATTCCTCCGGTATCCAGGAGTTGCATGATCTCATAGTCGAAGGAATATGTATTTGACATTAAGAAAGCAATAGCAATAAACTGAACAATCATATGCTAAGCTAACGGATGGGTCTTGTCCATCACATCATTCTCCTAATGATGTGATCCCGTTATCAAGTGACAACACATGTCTATGGTTAGGAAACCTTAACCATCTCTGATCAACGAGCTAGTCTAGTAGAGGCTTACTAGGGACACGGTATTTTGTTTATGTATCCACACATGTATTTAATTTTCCGATCAATACAATTCTAGCATGAATAATAAACCTTTATCAAGAATAAGGAAATAGAATAATAACTTTATTATTGCATCTAGGGCATATTTCCATTAGTCTCCCACTTGCACTAGAGTCAATAATCTAGATTACATTGTAATGAATCTAACACCCATGGAGTCTTGGTGTTGATCTTGTTTTGCTTGCGGAAGAGGCTTAGTCAATGGGTCTGCTACATTCAGATCCGTATGTATTTTGCAAATTTCCATGTCTCTCCATCCTTGACCTTTTCACGACTGCAGCTGAAGCGTCTCTTGATGTGTTTGGTTCTCTTGTGAAACCTGGATTCCTTCGATAAGGCAATTGATCCAGTGTTGTCACAAAAGATTTTCATTTGACCCGTTCAGATTCCTTCTCGTGCTGCTTCCGGAGCAGCTATGTACTCTGCTTCAGATGTAGATCCTGCCATGACGCTCTGCTTGGAACTGCACCAACTGACATCTCCACCATTCAATACAAATATCTATCTAGTTTGTGACTTAGAGTCATCCGGATCAGTGGCGGAGCTAGCATCGACGTAACCATTTACGACATGATCTTCGTCACCTCCATAAATGAGAAACATATCCTTGGTCCTTTTCAGGTAATTCGGGATGTTCTTGATCGCTGTCCAGTGATCCACTCGTGGATTACTTTGGTACCTCCCTGCCAAACTTATGGCAAGGCACACATCAGGTCTGGTACACAGCATAGCATACATGATAGAACCTATGACTGAGACATAGGGAATGATCGACTTTCATTTTCTCTCTATCTTTTGCAATGGTCGGGCTTTGAGTCTGACTCAATTTCACACCTTGTAAAACAGGCAAGAACCCTTTCTTTGACTGATCCATTTTGAACTTCTTCAAAACTTTGTCAAGGTATGTGCTTTGTGAACGTCCTATTAAGCGTCTTGATCATCCCTATGGATCTTGATGCCCAATATATAGGCAGCTTCACCGAGGTCTTTCATTGAAAAATTCTTATTCAAGTATCCTTTTATGCTATCCAAAAAAGGTTAATCCACAGATCACAATGTTTTTTTGGAAACAGATACAGATTGCAATGTCTTAATGCCAAATAATAATAATTCAGATAACACATACTTGTAGTTTCTAAATGCATAAGTACAGGTTACCATAAATATGCAACATTCAAACTACAAGATGCATGCTAGAGATAATTCCAATAGTCGAAGTAAGAACAAGGAGCCACCCAGCCAAAACTGAACAACAGCCACAAATGACCACAATGGAACTGACCATACACAAGATGGTCTAAACTTGTAGCAATTATGTGCGCTTACCTGACCTGAATTCTGCATTTGAGGAGTCTAAATAAGCTAATGGGCCTAGAGCTCTAAACTAATGTGACAAAGAGCTTGAACTCAAACTCCATTCACTGCAACATCCCTGAAAGCAGTCACAGTTCAGACATGGACATGCGCCAGTCTCTGCGTTGAGGTCTGTATATGTTTCAACTGGCAAGTTACAAAATAATGATTGTTTGACCCCAAATATTTCAATGATTCACTGATATTTTTAAATACTTTGGCATCTCCCAAAAGTATCAGCCTTTAGTTGTTGATAAAAGACATGAATTTAGCGATGCAAAATAGACAAAACAAATTCTTTTTTACCACAACTTGAATTTGCGCTGCAACTTATGAACTTGAACTTGTTCTCCAGATTATCACGAGCAATGAAATAGTTTTGATTTACAAACATAGTTACTATCTTTGGTTGCCCAGATTATAACTGCATAATGCTTGCTTATCTGAGCCTAATACATAAAGACAAGAGCAGTTTTAACATGGTCCATCACAAGAAACAGAGTAGAAGAAGTATTAGCGCAGGAACGAACACAAGGTTCAGAAGATCCATCACAGGGGCAAGAAGAAGAAGAACAATAGTTTTAGCTTGCATGAACAAGTGGAGCAAATTGCTCAGACGTACATGTGTGGTGATCGTACAAGGACGAACTAATATATCGGCCAATGAGTATCCTCGTATACACTTTGAAAAGAATTTCAACATCGGGTTTAATAGACACTTGCAGGCGAGAAGAAGTTGTGTTCTCCAAGCGGTCCAGAGTTAAGATTGTCCCTCTTCTCCTTCTCGAGCACCTCTTCGGCCTTCCATGCTGCTTCAAATGGATCGAAGGAGCATGACTGTGGTTTGAACAAGTGGTCGTGTCCCTGAAGCGATGGAGCGTCAAGATCCGACGCGGCATTGTACCTCTTCTCCTTCTCAGCATCATGGAAGGTAGGGTTGTGCATTGCCTGATCCTCTGATCCCCACATTGGGTAAGGGCAATCAGACTACAGCATGTCCTCCAACATGCCTTGGTCCAACGTATCCAGGTACAGAGGTTCCTGTTGGCCCATCTCCACGCCAGTGTTGGCTCCAATGACCGGCTCAACTTCAATTGGGTCGTCTTCCATCATTCTCATTAGTTCTTCAATATCAAAACCATCATCCTCCAGTGGATCAAATACAACCTCTTCAGATGTGCTCCTTGCAATGTTTGAGCCAGCCTCAGGAACAATCATCTGTTGTTGGGTGTAATGCTTGACAGACTCCAGCACATCTGACCGGGAGGAAATTGCGGGAGCTTGAGCTTGTCACTTCTTATTATGTAAGGAGGAAGCAACATTGCTTGCAACTAACTTATTAGCTACATTGCTTACAAGGCTTATAGGGATGTACATTACCCAGAGGGCCCAGAGATACCTCTCCGGCAATCGGAGTGACAAATCCTAATCTCGATCTATGCCAACTCAACAAACACCATCGGAGACACCTGTAGAGCACCTTTATAATCACCTAGTTACGTTGTGATGTTTGGTAGCACACAAAGTGTTCCTCCGGTATTCGGGAGTTGCATAATCTCATAGTCATAGGAACATGTATAAGTTATGGAGAAAGCAATAGCAACAAACTAAATGATCATCGTGCTAAGCTAAAGGATGGGTCAAGTCAATCACATCATTCTCTAATGATGTGATTCCATTAATTAAATGACAACTCATGTCTATGGTTAGGAAACATAACCATCATTGATTCAACGAGCTAGGCAAGTAGAGGCAAACTAGTGACACTCTATTTGTCTATATATTCATACATGTACTAAGTTTCCGGTTAATACAATTCTAGCATGAATAATAAACATTTATCATGATATAAGGAAAAATAAATAACAACTTTATTATTGCCTCTAGGGCATATTTCCTTCAGTCTCCCACTTGCACTAGAGTCAATAATCTAGATTACATTGTAATGATTCTAACAACCATGGAGTCTTGGTGCTGATCATGTTTTGCTCGTGAGAGAGGCTTAGTCAACGGGTCTACAACATTCAGATTTGTATGTATCTTGCAAATCTCTATGTCTCCCTCCTTGACTTGATCGCAGATGGAATTGAAGCGTCTCTTGATGTGCTTGGTTCTTTTGTGAAATCTGGATTCCATTGCCAAGGCAATTGCACCAGTATTGTCACAAAAGATTTTCATTGGACCCGATGCACTAGGTATGACACCTAGATCGGATATGAACTCCTTCATCCAGACTCCTTCATTTGCTGCTTCCAAAGCAGCTATGTATTCCGCTTCACATGTAGATCCCGCCACGACGCTCTGCTTGGAACTGCACCAACTCACAGCTCCACCATTTATAAAAACATGTATCCGGTTTGTGACTTAGAGTCATTCGGATTAGTGTCAAAGCTTGCATCGACGTAACCGTTTACGACGAGCTCTTTGTCACCTCCATATGCGAGAAACATATCCTTAGTCCTTTTCAGGTATTTTAGGATATTCTTGACCGTTGTCCAGTGATCCACTCCTGGATTACTTTGGTACCTCCCTGCTAAACTGATAGCAAGGCACACATCAGGTCTGGTACACAACATTGCATACATGATAGAGCCTATGGCTGAAGCATAGGGAACATCTTTCATTTTCTCTCTACCTTCTGCAGTGGTCGGGCATTGAGTCTGACTGAACTTCACACCTTGTAATACAGGCAAGAACCCTTTCTTTGCCTGATCCATTTTGAACTTCTTCAAAACTTTATCAAGGTATGTGCTTTGTGAAAGTCCAATTAAGCGTCTTGATCTATCTCTATAGATCTTGATGCCCAATATATAAGGAGGTTCACCGAGGTCTTTCATTGAAAAATTCTTATTCAAGTATCCTTTTATGCTATTCAGAAAATCAGTATCATTTCCGATCAACAATATGTCATCTACATATAATATCATAAATGCTACGGAGCTCCCACTCACTTTCTTGTAAATACAGGCTTCTCCAAAAGTATGTATAAAACCATTTGCTTTGATCACACTATCAAAGCGTATATTCCAACTCCGAGAGGCTTGCACCAGTCCATAAATGGATCGCTGGAGCTTGCACACTTTTTTAGCACCTTTTGGATCGACAAAACCTTCTGGTTGCATCATATACAACTCTTCTTTAAGATATCCATTAAGGAATGCAGTTTTGACATCCATTTGCCAAATTTCATAATCATAAAATGCGGCAATTGCTAACATGATTCAGACGGACTTAAGCATCGCTATGGGTGAGAAGGTCTCATCATAGTCAACTCCTTGAACTTGTCGAAAACCTTTTGCAACAAGTCGAGCTTTGTAGACAGTAATATTACCGTCAGCGTCAGTCTTCTTCTTGAAGATCCATTTATTCTCTATGGCCTGCCGATCATCGGGCAAGTCAACCAAAGTCCATACTTTGTTCTTATACATGGATCCCATCTCAGATTTCATGGCCTCAAGCCATTTTGCAGAATCTGGGCTCATCATCGCTTCCTGATAGTTCGTAGGTTCGTCATGGTCAAGTAACATGACTTCCAGAACAGGATTACTGTACCACTCTGGTGTGGATCTTACTCTGGTTGACCTATCAGGTTCGGTAGTAACTTGATCAGAAGTTTCATGATCATCACCATTAGCTTCCTCACTTACTGGTGTAGGAATCACTGGAACTGTTTTCAGTGATGAACTACTTTCCAATAAGGGAGAACGTACAATTACCTCGTCAAGTTCTACTTTCCTCCCACTCACTTCTTTTGAGAGAAACTCCTTCTCTAGAAAGGATCCATTCTTAGCAACGAATATCTTGCCTTCAGATCTGTGATAGAAGGTGTACCCAACAGTCTCCTTTGGGTATCCTATGAAGACACATTTCTCCAATTTGGGTTCGAGCTTATCAGGTTGAAGCTTTTTCACATAAGCATCACATCCCCAAACATTAAGAAATGACAACTTGGGTTTCTTGCCAAATCACAGTTCATAAGGTGTCATCTCAACGGATTTAGATGGTGCCCTATTTAATGTGAATGTAGCCGTCTCTAAAGCATAACCCCAAAATGATAGCGGTAAATCAGTGGGAGACATCATAGATTGCACCATATCTAATAAAGTGCGGTTATGACGTTCGGACACACCATTATGTTGTGGTGTTCCAGGTGGTGTGAGTTCCCAAACTATTCCGCATTGTTTCAAATGAAGTCCAAACTCATAACTCAAATATTCACCTCCATGATCAGATCGCAGAAATTTGATTTTCTTGTTATGATGATTTTCCACTTCACTCCGAAATTCTTTGAACTTTTCAAATGTTTCAGACTTATGTTACATTAAGTAGATATACCCATATTTGCTCAAATCATCTGTGAAGGTGAGAAAATAACGATACCTGCCGCGAGCTTCAATGTTCATTGGACCACATACATCAGTATGTATGATTTCCAATAGCTCTGTTGCTCGCTCCATTGTTCCGGAGAACAGAGTTTTAGTCATCTTTCCCATGAGGCGTGGTTCGCAAGTACCAAGTGATTCATAATCAAGTGATTCCAGAAGTCCATCAGAATGGACTTTCTTCATGCACTTTACACCAATATGACCTAAACGGCAGTGCCACAAATAAGTTGCACTATCATTATCAACTCTGCATCTTTTGGCTTCAATACTATGAACAAGTGTATCACTACTATCAAGATTTAGTTAAAATAGACCACTCATCAAGGGTGCATGACCATAAACAATATTACTCATATAAATAGAACAACCATTATTCTCTGATTTAAATGAATATCTGTATCGCATCAAACAAGATCCAGATATAATGTTCATGCTCAACGTTGGCACCAAATAACAATTATTTAGGTCTAAAACTAATCCCGAAGGTAGATGTAGAGGTAGCGTACCGACGGTGATCACATCGACTTTGGAACCATTTCCCACGCGCATCGTCACCTTGTCCTTAACCAATCTTCGGTTAATCCGTAGCCCCTATTTCGAGTTGCAAATGTTAGCAACTAAACCAGTATCAAATACCCAGGCACTACTATGAGCATTAGTAAGGTACACATCAATAACATGTATATCAAATATACCTTTCACTTTGCCATCCTTCTTCTCCGCCAAATACTTGGGGCAGTTCCGCTTACAGTGACCGGTTCCTTTGTAGTAGAAGCACTCAGTCTCACGCTTAGGTCCAGACTTGGGTTTCTTCACTTGAGCAGCAACTGGCTTGCTGTTCTTCTTGAAGTTCCCCTTCTTCCCTTTACCCTTTTTCTTGAAACTGGTGGTCTTGTTGACCATCAACACTTGATGCTCCTTCTTGATTTCTACCTCAGTAGCCTTCAGCATTGCGAAGAGCTCAGGAATCGTCTTATCCATCCCTTGCATATTTGTTGGGGGTGTCATGTGACATATGCCAAAGGATGGCTTATCATGGAGGGGGCTAATAAAACGTCACCGGTGCCAGGAAAAAGGATGAGGCGAAGACATGCACGCCGGCGAATCTTACCCAGGTTCGGGGCTCTCCTAGGAGATAACACCCCTAGTCCTGCTCTGCGGGGTCTCCGCATGATCACTATAGCAACAAGAGTGGCTACAAGATTGCTCCTAGAGTTGTTTCTCTAGAGGAGGAAGAAGAACAAGGCTAGCCCTAGCTTCCTCTCTCTATATGTGTGGGTGATACGAACTAAGGTCTGAACCTTTTGCATGGGTGCCCTGGGGGGTTTATATAGGCCTACCCCCAGGGGTACAAAGGTAATCTGTTCGGGCATTGGCCCTGTTTGTCAGTGTTTATGGTCGCCGGCTTCTCCGCCGGCCGCTGGGGCCGCCACCTGGTAAGCCCTGTTGACTGTCTCGTACTTGGCCGACAGACCGTCCCCGCCGCTTGCGGGTCTGGATGGCTGCTCAGCACTCTAGCGATGCTGGTAATGATGCATGTTTTGTTGGCGGAGGCGTGGCTATAGTACCACCGCCTGGCGGGCGATCACTGTAGCCATCCCCCATCTCTTCTGATTAATGGCGCATGGACTTTAAGGAGAGGAGGGCCGCCTGGTCAGGGACCGGCCTCTCCTCAAGCCGACTGGCTTGGGTTTGCCGCCGTCTGGCTCCTCACGGACAGGTCGGGCCCATTGCCTGTGGGCCGTACCAACAGTCCGTAGTGGGGGCATGGCCTTCTCTACCATGGGTGATGTCACGGGCCGCACATCAACAGTGTCGCGCCGACCGGGGGCTGTCCGCCCCGTACGATGCACTGTGGCCACGCTTGGCCCTGGATTCGGGGGTGGCTGACGGCATTGTAGCCATGCCCCGTCTTGTCTTCATAATGTGGTGCAAACTTTGAGGGCACCTGGGGCCGCCTGCTAAGGGCCGGCCTCTCCAGAGGCCGCCCGCCAGGAGTCGGCCCACTTCGAGGCCGACCTCTGGGCCTTGTCGTCTTCCGCCAGCCGGCCACTTGGACCTGCCGGCCGTAAGAAGGCGGCTAGTTGATCTTTGGGTCTTGAGGGGCGAAGCCAGTCCCGATGTCTTGAAATGCCATGGGGGCAGATGAGGATACCCGTGGCTAATTAGGCCCCGTTCGGAAGCTCGCTGGCTTCCGAAACGAGCCAACTTCTCGTGAAGCTGGCGCTAGCTGGATTCTCGTGGAGCCAGCGAGCGTTCAGTGCAGCAGTGGGGAGCAGCTGCGTATGCATGGGCTGGCAGCCTAGTAAGGTAGGATCAAGCCCATTCAGGTGGACAGGTGTAAAGCCCATTTCAGTAGTGAAAGCCGGCTGGGCTCACAAGTGCGCTGCAGGCGAGATTAGAAGTAGGTTCTTTTTTTTTGTCTGTATAGATTCCTTCGATTTTGGCTGTACAGAGAGATATTTCGATGTACAGAGAGCAGTTTTGGCTGTACAGAAAGCAGTTTTGGTTGTACAGAGAGCAGTTTTAGCTAGCACAAATGCAAAAAAATGTACTGAACATGTAGAGTTTTGAATTTCCTCAAGTTAAGATGAAGAACCACAAGGTTTGACATATGCAGTACCACAAAAGCTACATCAAATTTGCATATGTTTGCAAATCAAACAGGGAACAAATAGTATGGACCAGAAGCATGACTTCACCAACCAAGAGCAACGGCCGTGGCTAGTTCATTCCTAAACCTATCCATGTCAGGAGCACTTGCCTCTGAAGTTGAAGCATTCGATGCACTCGGAGGAATAACATACTTCTTATATCTATCCGGAATTGTTGGCACATAATCCGGATCTCTTTCACATCGAATAAAGTGGAGATCGTCTTTGTCATGAAGGCGAACATAGTTGTGCAATGTCATAGTAGCTGCAACAATCTTCATCTGTGTTTGGAACGAGTAGTTTGGCATCTTGAGGAGAATTTGCCATTTCATTTTCCACACTCCAAAGGTTCTCTCTATGCAATTGCGTTTGGAAGAGTTAATCTTGTTGAACTTCTCCTTAGGAGTATTTGGAGGTGAACCTCTTTGGAAGTCAGGGACATGATACCGTTCTCCTTTGTATGGTGCTAGATGTCCATCTCTATTAGGATACCCGGCATCTACAAGGTAATACTTGCCTAAATTGACAACACACATACATGTTAGTTTGAGGATAGAGAACATCATGTGTAAACTTGTAATGAAAAGAAATGCTCACCCTTTGGAGGATGGGGGAAGGTGGGCCTGTCCTTCTCAATTGTATGCTATAATACATTTGTATCATGCATAGAACCAGGTTGCCCAATTGAAGCATAAGTGAAGTGCATATCGAAGTCACATACCGCCATCACATTCTGAGTTGTCATGCCCGTCCTCCCAAGGTACCTAACTTTTGGTGGCCCATCGGGAATAGAAGCTCTTATATGAGTCCCATCAATTGCACGAATGCAATCTTTGAGATGAGGATAAGCCCTCCTATCCTTTTTAATTAGATCATGCACAATGTGGAAGTTTGGGTCTTGTGGCTTAAGGTAGTGAGATGCCATGTTCACTACACATTGTAGAACCTCATGGAATTTACGATGGATAGTATCTGCTAAATGTTTGAAGCGATTTTGAGTTCTTCTATTTGATTCACAACCTCCCAATGTCCACAAGAACATAGCAAGAGACTCATAAGTGCTAACAAAGGTGTTTCTTTTAGACCATAGTTACGTACCAACAAGTCATGAAGATCAAAGAACACACTTGCCGTCATTCTCAACATTGTGTAGGTCTCTCCCGGTGTGGCAATAGTCTCTCGAAGCCATCCAAATCCACTCAAAATAGATTTCCGAGGTTCAGCCTTCATCACCCAACTTTAACAATACTTGCCAAATATGACTGCTGCACCTGAACAAAGCATGTTCATAATATGTTGTTGATGCATAACCAAATTCCTCATTGTTTCATAACTATTGTCATCCTCACTATCACTATCCGATGACATCTGCCATATCAAACAATAGTTAGCATCAAGCAAAACAATATGTTCACCAACATAAGAATAAATATGTTCACCGACAAGATAATAATAGGTTCACCAACATAAGCATAAATATTGTTCCGAGCACAAGATAATAATAGGTTCGCCAACATAGGCATAAATATTGTACCGATAGCACAAGATAATAATAGGTTCGCCAACATAGGCATAAATATTGCACCGATAGCACAAGATAATAATAGGTTCACCAACATACGCATACATATTGTTCCCATAGCTAAGATAAGATAGAACAAACTAGTTCCCATACTTGAGGTCAAACCTCCTACGCAACCAACCCTTTTGAGAGTCGGATGTCATGTGCAAGAGCATCTCTCTTTGCTCTCTCTTCAGAAAGAGCTCAGTAGCAATGAAATGCTCATCAGTGCCGTCTGTTGCACCACAAGCACGAACTAAATCCATGGTAGAGGCAACAGAAATGGTCTCATCTTTCTGTAGAAAAGACTGGAATGATGTGTGTGAAGCTTGGGCAATAGAACTAATCTTTCTAATCTCCTCTTGCATCACTTGTGAAATCTTCGATTTCTTGTTCTTCTCTGGAATCGTGACCCCAAGCCTCACTTTAGATGAACTAGCTACTGTCGGAGAAGGTTGCTCTTCACTATCATCCTCCAAATCAAGATCGGTGATTTCGTCAACATTCAAGGCTGTTTTCAATGCCGAACTAGAGGGGGGAGGCAGACCAGATGCGGGGTTCCAATGGCCAGTGCCATCAACACTGATATCCTCAAACAAGATGCGCAAGCCTTCTTCGTTACGGAGTCCATGCTTCTTGAACTTGCCACAACCTGGAAGGTCCTATTGTATGAAATAGAGACATTAGTACATAAAGCATGACAAGTTCAGATTTTATTTTCTGAGAAACATAAGCATGCGAACTTACAACTTTCGCCTTTTTCCACCACTCATTATCTTGTTTAACAGTGTTTTTCTCAAAGTCCCAACCCCCTCCAGTCTCGCGCAACTTGAGCTTCTTGAATGTGTTGTACTCACGTTTTAACTTAGTCCATTTGTTCCTCACTTGCTTTGGTGTGTACTCAAGCCCAGTTCTCATCAAGAACTCCTTTCCCACCTCATCATATGCATTGGGTGTCAAATGAGTGTTTGGCATGTTTCCAGCCTTCACTTGTTTCACAAACAACTCCACGATAATCCGAGTATTCTCATCGGTCCATTCGGCAGACCCAGTTGACGACATTTCTATACAAAAATGATGTTACTTTACGGATACACATTTCCTCGAAAATATATGCCAAACAATCAGTGCCATCTCACAAATAGATACCAAAATCAGTAGCATCATGAACATGTAGCAACAATCAGTGTCCATTAGTATAAATCATGTGTCCAATTTTCTGGGAAACAATCACTACCATCTCACAAACAATCAGTAGCAGCACGAATATGTAGCAAACAATCATCATCCATCAGTATATAATCATGTCCCCAAATATATGGAAAATAAACTGTACCAGCATGAACATGTACTACCAACATAAGGAAATTATTGATTTTATCTCAAATCAATTCATATCACTACAGACTGCACTACACATATATACGCAAAAAGTCCACACATCAGGTTCATATCACAGGAAATTGGGGCTGTCGACACACAGCGCATGAACTAGGCTGAATCAGAGTACTACAAGAGGGGGGAGGTGGCTGCTCACCTTGACCTGGGGGAATGGCTTCTGTACCGTGGATCTTGCGGCCAGGCCCATCGGGACCTCTACTTCGTGCGGCTGCCGGCGGCGACCAATGGAGGGAGTGGCGGCAGATGGGGAGACAACACCACTGGGACTTTGGGCGGCTGTGTCAGGACCCCGACTCAATGTCACATCGATCTAGCCAGTAACACCTCATATCACTTTGCGGCCTCACGCACGGTATTCCCACGGGTGTCGCCTTACCTTTGCCCGGGACCGTTTGCGCCTTTCGGCTCACGTATATGATGATGTCGCTAGCATCCATATGATAAGGAGCCCGGGCTGACATGACTAGTCGTAAACCCAAAGTGGCATAGACTTACAGGGACAGGCATCCATGACCCAGCATCGAACGTGTCGGTCATCAGCAAGTGGGTCCCGGCTGTAGCACTGGGCTAGCAGGACTCCGGTAAACCGGGCTGTAGCGGGCTAACAGGGCTCCGGTACTCAATGCGTGACATTTCCCCGAAGGGACAGACACAGGAACGAAGAAGGACACATGCCGGCCAGCCTAAGTGTTCTGGAGCAGTAGCAAGCTACCATGGCTCAATGGAAACACTAGGAGACATTTCCCGGTAAGAGAGGCTACTAAAGATAAACAACTAGATAGTCAGATCCCACACATACCAAGCATTTCAATCATACACACAATATGCTTGATATGTGCAAATACAACAAGGCATCACAACATGACTCTACGACACAAGTACTTTATTTAAAGGCTCAGAGAGCCATACATAACATACATACAAGTACGGGTCACACGACCGACATTCAAGTCATACAGTCATACAAACTAGCAGCGGAAGTAACTTGTCTGAGTACAGACAACTAGTAAAATAAAAGAGGCTCGGAAAGCCTAGCTATACTACGTGGACCTTCACAAGCTCAGGATCACCACCTGGGCCTTAGTCTACCCGTCGATGTCAACGTCTACGAAGAACCCATCAGAAGGGGTTGCAGCGTCTTCTGTAAAATGTAAAGTATAGCAACATGAGTACAAAGGTACCCAGCAAGACTTACGTCAGATCCTACATACATGCACCTTATCAAGAAGGATTGGTGGAGTTATTGCAGCAAGCCAGCTTTGACCTTTGGCTAAGCTATCCTATGATACACCAACTTGAAATGGTTTTTGCGCACACGAGTCCACTACTCACCACTTCAATACACTACCGAGAATCCACCTCCATCTTCCTACGGAGGGGCCATCCTCGGCACTCACGCTTATCTTGAAGCTTTTAGTAGTTTCCAGTTTACTTGTCTATGAACTGTATAGGCAACCAAGTAGTCCTTCACCGCGGACGCGGCTATTCGAATAGATTAGGTTAACCCTGCAGGGGTGTACTTCTTCATACACGCTCTCACCACTTACCGCCGTTTACACGACATGTACTTGGCAACCTTCAAGCGGAAGCCCAATGTGGGTGTCGGCCACGACCTACCTAATCACCTAAGTCTCCAATCCAGGTTTATCGCCTATCCAGGTTCCATCCGCAGGGAGTCCGGCCGAGGTTTCCCATACGGCCCCGAACGATGTGTACAGGGTTCCCGAGATACCTAACGGGTATCCGGTACACCGTGCCACGTACCTACCGCATCACAGCCCACCCCTATGGTCAGCGCTGTCCACGGCCTCCAGTAGGCTACAAACACCAGAAATTACTTGCAACTCCTGGACAGAGAACTAGGGTGAATAAGAAGCCGAGAGGGTCCATTGGTTTCGGGCCCAATGCATGGTAGTAGCTGATTCTTAAATCACACATACAGATCTCAGTGCTTAAGGTCGGCTTCAATGAAACAACCCACCATGTACTCCTACATGGCCTCTCATCGATACCTTTACCAAATCGTGTTCACCACATCACTCTCAATACCGGCATGATCATTTCACTCTAGCCCATCACCCAGATGAACCAGACCTGACACGACTCTAAGCATAGCAGGCATAGCAAGGTAGGAACAACACATACATATGGCTCAACCAACTCCTACACATGCTAGTGGGTTTCATCTAGTTATTGTGGCAATGACAGGTCATGCAGAGGAAATGGGTTCAACTACCGTAGCACACAGCAGTTTGAAACGCGTTGTCTTAATGCAGTAAAAGAGAGCAGAAGTGAGAACATGGGATTGTATTGATATGATCAACTGGTTGGTTGCTTGCCTGATGGGTCGGTGCACTGATATTGCTCTTCGTTAGAGTAATCACGGTACTCCTCGGGGGCAGAACCTGCCGCAAAGAACACCGATACACAACCATTACCAAACAATGTGCAACAATATGATGCATGCATGAAACATGGCAATATGAGTGTGTTGGGCTAATGCAACTAAAACCAGATGGGTTTGAATCAATTTGAACCAAAGATTCAAATTTCAAACTCATAAATGGCCCTTTAAAGTGTTTTATTTTGTTCTGCACTAAACCTCAAGTTAGCTTGTTTAAACATGCATGAAACTGGTACAGATGGATAGATTGGATTTTTCTGATCATTTTTCATATATAATTTGTTTGATTTGGAGCTACGATTGAATTTATATGAATTTTTGAAGTTTGGGTTATTTTCTGGAATTTATAAATCATTTTAGAATTATTTTAATTCCAGAAAAGGATTACTACGTCAGCATGAGGTCATGCTGACCTCAGCAAGTCAACAGACCCGGTCCAGGTCAAACCTGACGCGTGGGTCCAGGGTGTCAATGGCTAATTAACTAATTTAATTTAGTTTGAACTAATCTGGATAATTAGCAGAAGGGGGCCCCACCTGTCATTGACTCAACAGAGTCAACCAGGGCCCACCCGTGGTCAAAGTCAACACGGCTGCACCGGCGTTTAGCCGCCGGCGAGCCCGATGCGGCGGCGGAAGTGGTTTTGGCCGTTCCGGCCGCCAAATGGGTCGCGGAGGGCATCGGGGTGGAGCTGAGGACGAGCCGCGGCTCTTGGTTTAGTCAGTTGGGGTCGGGGTGGCCGGAGTTGGCGCCGGCGACGACCTAGGCGGCCACCGGAGTTCGATTGGGGACGAACTCGAGGCTAGGGTGTGCGGTGAGGTGCGGGGAGTGCACGGTTGGACTCAACGCAGCGTGGTGAGTGCGTTGGACACCGAGAGGTGGTCGGAGGATGGCCGGGAGCACGTCGGCGACGAGATCCACGGCGGTGCGTGCGGGTGATCTTCGTGCGGTGGCTACACGGCTCGGGGGCGAGGGAGGAAGAGTAGGAGAGGTAGCTAGGCTCACAGAGCACCCGTAGAGGCCACCGGCGGGGTCGGGGACGAGCTGATGCGGCGACGGCGTTGAAGGGGATCTCTGGCGACGGCGGTTCGGTCGAGGTCGGTGCGGTGGACTCGGGCCTTGCGAGCGCTCGGGGCTCGGCTTGCTCGGAGGAGAGGAGGGTGGCGGAGCTCCTGGACACGGTGGCGCGGCGTGGGATTGACGGAGAGCGTGGCTACGGCGAGGGGGTGGCGGCGATGGCGTCGGCCATGGCGTGGGAGAGCGAGGGAGAGGAGTTGGGGGAGAATGGAGGTGTCCTGGGGGTTCACGGCTCGACGTGGAGTTCATCCAAGCCAGCAACAAGGCGAGGAGGTGAAGCAGGGCGACGGCCAGCTGCGTGGCGCACGCTGCGGCCGCCGTCGGGCACCTGCCTGCCTGCCTGGCCGGCAAGCAGCTCGCTGGCGCGGCGCTGGGCTGGGCCGGCAGGTGGGCCGAGTTGCAGGCGCCAGGTAAGTTTCCTTTCTGTTTTTTTTCCTTTTTCTATTTTTCTGCAACTTTGTTGAATTTTTAAAAATACCTAGGCAACTCCTAAAATCACCAAACTGCTTCTGGTCCATAGTTGGATTATTCCCAACATGAAACATTTCAGTTTAGGAATATTTGAGCATTTGAAATATTTTATATAATTTTCAATGCCCAAATTCAAATACTTATCATTTAATTCAAAAACCCTAAGATGACCTAGAAAATTGTGCAACACTTTTGGCAGAGGTCCTGAACCAAGACAAAAATGATGGACATTTTAGAAGGGCATTTCAGGTTCATTGAAAAAGTTTTTAGTAAACCCTAGTTGGTTTCAGAGGGGGCTGGGGGTTCTGGCATCCCCATTTCAAGTTTCTGATGAAAGAGTAGACATGATGCAACACTCTAATGCATGAACTAGCTAGGGTGTGACAACTCACCCGCACTCAAAAGAATCTCGTCCCGAGATTTGGGTTCCTCCGGGAAGAAGGCGGGATACTCGAGTCGAAGACGATCCTCCCTTTCCCAAGTTGCTTCATTCTCAGAATGGTGCGACCATTGAACCTTGAGAAACTTGATATTATGATGTCGAGTGGTATGCTCAGCTTGATCGAGGATACGAACGGGGTACTCTCGATACGTGAGATTATCTTGGAGATCAAGCGTTTCGTGGTCCACTCCACGGATAGGATCCGAGAAGCAACGCCTGAGTTGGGAAACGTGGAAGATATCGTGGACTCTAGAGAGATGCGGAGGTAGTTCCAATTGGTAGGCAACTTCTCCTCGTTTTGCAAGAATGCGAAAGGGTCCAATGTAATGAGGAGCCAATTTGCCCTTGATACCGAAGCGATGGGTTCCCTTCAGAGGAGTAACCCGAAGGTAAGCCTTCTCGTCAACCTCAAAAGTCATAGCCTTATGTTTTCGGTCATATTGACTCTTTTGACGAGATTGGGCTGTTTTCAACTTTTCACGAACGATGCGAACTTGCTCTTCTGCTTCCTGAATCATATCCGGGCCAATGAATTGTCTTTCCCCGGTTTCTGACCAGTTAAGAGGCGTTCGACACCTTCGTCCATAGAGAACTTCAAAAGGGGCTTTGCCCAAGCTGGATTGATAGCTGTTGTTATAAGCAAATTCGGCAAATGGAAGGCATTTTCCCACTCCATTCCGAATGAGATAACAGAAGCTCGAAGCATGTCTTCTAGAATCTGGTTGACGCGTTCCACTTGACCACTTGATTGAGGGTGGAAAGCGGTACTAAAAGAAAGGCGGGTTCCCATAGCATTTTGGAAACTTTCCCAAAATCGAGAGGTGAAAAGACTTCCTCGATCCGAGTTAATTTCCGAAGGGACACCATGGAGAGACACTATTCGGGAGATGTACAAGTCTGCTAACTGACTAGTGGTTATACTCTCACGAACAGGTAAGAAATGGGCCACTTTGGAAAGACGATCGACAACGACGAAGATAGCATTATTCCCTCTCTTGGTCCTGGGAAAACCGGTAATGAAGTCCATACCAATTTTATCCCATTTCCATTCAGGAATAGCTAGGGGTTGAAGGATGCCAACAGGCCGTTGATGCTCTGCTTTTACACGACGGCAGACGTTGCAATTAGCAATATACTGAGCAATTTCTCTCTTCATCCTAGTCCACCAGAACCTCTGGCGTAGGTCCTGATACATCTTAGTGCTACCGGGATGAATAGTGAGAGGAGATTCATGAGCTTCCTTAAGGATCAATCGCCTCAGGTTTCGCACCTTGGGGACCACTAGCCGATTCCCGAAGTATACGACTCCTTGATCATCGATGGAGAAACAATTCGCAACTCCTTTCTTGATGTTTCTCTTGATGTGGGAAATTCCCGGATCTACTTTCTGTGCTTTGATGATCTGATCCGTAAGGGTAGGTTTCGCCACCAAGGTGGAAAGAAATCCTTGAGGAACAATGTGAAGGTTAAGCTTCCGAAATTCCTCATGGAGAAGCGGTTGACTTTGTTGTAACATCAGGTTGTTACAATAAGATTTACGACTTAGCGCATCGGCCATGACGTTGGCTTTCCCTGGGGTATAAGTTATTCCTAAGTCAAAATTTGTGATCAACTCGACCCAACGTCTTTGCCTGAGATTTAAATCCGGTTGGGTGAATATATACTTCAAACTTTGGTGATCAGTGTAGATTTCGCAATGATTACCGAGAAGATAATGTCGCCATGTTTTGAGTGCATGGACTACAGCTGCAAGCTCCAGATCATGAGTGGGGTAGTTTTCCTCATGTGGGTGTAATTGCCGTGAAGCATAAGCAATTACGTGTCGATCTTGCATGAGAATACAGCCTAGTCCTTGTCGCGAGGCGTCGCAGTAGATAACAAAATCCTTGGAAAAATCCGGTGGTACCAGTACGGGAGCAGAGGTTAAACGTCTTTTCAACTTCTGGAAACTGTGCTCACATTGTGGAGTCCACTCGAACTTTTTATCTTTCTTGAGGAGTTCAGTTAGAGGTTTGGCAACTTTGGAGAAATTCTCGACAAAGCGACGGCAATAGCTCGCTAAGCCCAAAAAACTCCGAACTTGCTTGACCGATTCAGGTGGAGTCCAATTAAGGACGGCTTGAACTCGCTCAGGGTTGACAGCAATGCCTTTACCAGAAATTACATGTCCAAGATAGGTCACTTCTGACAACCAGAATTCACATTTAGAAAATTTGGCATAAAGGCGATGCTCTCGAAGTTTCTTCAACACTAGCCTTAGGTGTTCGGCATGTTCTTCCTCGTTCTTGGAGTAGATGAGTATATCATCGAGGTAAACCACGACGAATTTATCCAAATACTCCATGAAGATTGAGTTCATCAGCCGAGAGAAGGTGGCTGGAGCGTTGGTTAAACCGAAGGACATGACGGTGTACTCGTATTGGCCATAACGAGTAACAAAGGCCGTTTTCGGAATGTCCCCGTTTCTGATTTTGATTTGATGGTAGCCCAACCTCAAATCCATTTTAGAGAAGACTGAGGATCCAGCGAGCTGATCATACAGGTCATTGATCCTGGGGAGCGGATACTTGTTCTTAATTGTGACCAAGTTGACAGGTCGATAATCTACAACCATCCGGTCCGTACCATCCTTCTTCTTGACGAAGAGGACGGGGCAAGCCCAAGGAGATGAACTAGGTCGGATGAAACCCTTTTTCAAGGACTTATCAAGTTGTTTCTTAAGCTCGGCTAGTTCAAAAGGTGCCATCTTGTAGGGTCTTCTGGAAATCGGGACAGTTCCTGGAATGACATCTATCACGAATTCGACATCTCTGTCAGGTGGAACACCTGGCAATTCCTCTGGGAAGACATCCGGAAAGTCGCGGACTACCGGAACGTCCTCAAGGTCTGGCAAAGGGCTGGCGTTAAGAGAATATAACTGTCGCTTGGTTATTCGGGTCAAGGTATTGACTATCTTCCCCGAAGGATGGGTGAGTTGAACAGTCCTAGAAAAGCAATCAATTTTGGCATGATGGGCTGACATCCAGTCCATACCCAAGATGATATTAATATCCGAAGATTTGAGGGCTATCAAAGATGCGAGAAAAACAAGTTTGTCGACTTGAATTTCATTTCCATGGCTTACTCTAGAGGTTTGCCATTTGGATCCCGGAGTTTGAATTACCATAGAGGATGGCATGTGACAGAATGCGGTGTTATGTAAACGAGCATAATTTTCGGATATGAAAGAATGAGATGCTCCTGTATCGAAAAGAACAGATGCCGGGTGGCAATTAACAAGGAGCGTACCGAGAACGACGTTGGGATCCTCTTGAGCTTCCTCAGTAGAGATACAGTTGACATGGCCACGTGTAGCGGTGGCCGGCTTGGCGTGGAACACTTTCCCTGTCGACTTGCCGCGGCCAACAGTTTTTGCTGTCTGGTTGGGGTTGGTTTGGGGACACTCGCGCATATAGTGGCCTGATTCCCCACACTTGAAACAAGTCACAGAACTGGTACGTGGGGAAGCATTGTTGGTTGGGCCACCATAGGGCTTGGCTGGTGCATATGGCTGAGCTGGGCGAGGCGCCTGGAAGGATGGCCTCGGTGTGAACCTGGGTGGCAGGGCAGTGTTAGGCACCCACACGCGGCGCTTCTGTGGACCAGCACCGGATGAGGAACCCAAGTCACGGCCATGCTTGCGTGTTGCTTCATAATCAGTCTGACCAGTCTCAGCACTGATGGCTTTGTTAACAAGCTTCTGAAAAGATGTGCACTCATGCAGACGGAGGTCGCGGCGAAGCTCAGGACTAAGCCCCTTACGGAACCTTGCCTGCTACTTGGCATCAGTAGAAACTTCCTCCGCTGCATAACGGGCAAGGTTACCAAACTCCCTGCTGTAAGCGTCAACAGAGAGTCGACCTTGAGTGAAACTACAGAACTCCTCACGTTTATGGTCCATGAGACCCTCCGGAATGTGATGTTCACGGAAAGCTTCGCTGAATTCAGCCCAAGTAGTGACATGGTCCGCTGGGCGCATAGCTCCGTAATTCTCCCACCATAGACTGGCGGGGCCTTCAAGATGATATGCAGCAAAGGTGACCTTGTCAGCCTCAGCTACTAGCACAGAATGCAGTTTGTGAGAAATACTGCGAAGCCAGTCATCAGCGTCGAGAGGCTCGACGGAGTGGTGGAACGTGGGTGGATGTAACTTGATGAAATCACTGAGTGACACCAAGTTAGTCCTCTGATGGTGTGTTGTGTTCTATTCAATACGCTCCAACAAACGGTTGGTCTCCCGCTTGTTTCTCTCAGCCTCTAGCATAACTTCTGCCAGCGAGGGAGGGTGAGGCAGATTTGTATCCCCAACTCTGCTGCCTTCGGCCTGCTCTGGGGAGCAGGGTTGTTGCGGGTGTTGACCATCCTAGGAAAAACAAGACAATGGTTTAGTCCAACATGACAAGATTCCGACATAGAATGTAGAATGTAATGGACAACTCGGAATGCAAGATGATCATCCGTATGACATGGTAGATACAGAAACTACTTCTTTTATTTCATCGTCATACACACCATACGAGGTTTAGTACAAGACCAACAAGTACTACTACGGTGAGAGGAGGATTACATCTCATCAAAGGCATCCCAAGCTCCTATACATTATTTTTCCTACACCCCCGGGATTACTACATGCTAAGTCATATTCCACAAGTCACACAGGACGGTGGGAATACAACTATTACAATACCTAGTGGAACTACTACTATCTCAGTCATCTCCGTAGTAGTTCTCATAGAAGTCTCCTCCATAGCCTGGAAGTTCAACATGAGCATCCGGAAACAAACGGTCCTGAGGAGCCTGTGGACCAAAAGGGCTAGGGTGGGGTCTTGGACCAACAAACGGTGGCCTGCGAGGACCACGAGGTGGGGTGATACCTCCCACATCACGCCAATCCATCATGTCCGGCAGAGCAGACCTAACAGGATACAGATCTCTCATATCCATGCATCCAGCTTGCACAGCCGGTGCAAACCGGGTCAAGGTGGCCCAATGATCAACGCGGGTGTTGAAAAGCTCCATTCTCAAGGCCCGATTCTCTCGGTCCTTATCCTCGAGCAACTCAGCAGTGGTGCGAGTTAGTGAGTCCTCCTGACTGGGGTCAGCATAGATAGCCCGGAGATATCCGTGCACTCTAGGAAGTGAAGCTGGCATATACCGAAAGTCGGTGTTGCGAAGCAGGCCAGACCTGACTCGCATGATGGTCATCATAGAATAAGCCGCATCTTGCACATCCATCTCAATAGTAACACCGAGCCCATAGGAACAGTGAAGAGCCTCGGTAGAACCAGGATAAGAGGGAAATATCCGGACGGTGCAAAGATACTGGCTTTGGTTAAAATCTCGAAACTGCTCTTCGACCATGTATTCGGGATACCAACGGTAACCCGTCTCGATCATCACTCGGACTAACATAGACGTATGACCGGTCACACCAATGCATCGGGTCAGGCGAACCACTTGATTTTGGTCGCGAGTGGCCATCTGTAAGCACAATCATAATGCAAAGGCATTAGAATTTCTAGCAAAATTTCGACAGCATAACGGCTATAAATGCTCAAGAAAGGTTTGAGACATTCATCAAAAAATTGCATAGACACTCAACAATATCATATCAAGGTTCTGAGTTCAACTTATCAGCCTAACAAGGTAGTAGAACTGAACTAGGCTTGTAGTCATCAACCCTATAAGGTACTACTGATTCGTAACACGTGAACCTGATAGAGAGAGAAGATCCTAATCCTTAATCCCCGGTAGAAGAATGGACTGACTCAGATCAGAATGCCATGAGGTAAAGAAGTAAAAAGAGCCTTACGTACGATCCCACAATCAATTCCCCTACATATAACTAAAGCATTTCTAGACTCAACATCGACCAGTTTGGCTTGGAGAACCTACAGGCAGTCTGGCTCTGATACCAACACTGTCAGGACCGCGACTCAATGTCACATCGATCTAGCCTGTAACACCTCATATAACTTTGCGGCCTCACGCACGGTATTCCCACGGGTTTCGCCTTAGCTTTGCCCGGGACCGTTTGCGCCTTTTGGCTCACGTATATGATGATGTCGCTAGCATCCATATGATAAGGAGCCCGGGCTGACATGACTAGTCGTAAACCCAAAGTGGCACAGACTTATAGGGACAGGCATCCATGACCCAGCATCGAACGTGTCGGTCATCAGCAAGTGGGTCCAGGCTGTAGCACTGGGCTAGCAGGACTCCCGTAAACCGGGCTGTAGCGGGCTAACAGGGCTCCGGTACTCAATGCGTGACATTTCCCCGAAGGGACAGACACAGGAACGAAGAAGGACACATGCCGGCCAGCCTAAGTGTTCTGGAGCAGTAGCAAGCTACCATGGCTCAATGGAAACACTAGGAGACATTTCCCGGTAAGAGAGGCTACTAAAGATAAACAACTAGATAGTCAGATCCCACACATACCAAGCATTTCAATCATACACACAATATGCTCGATATGTGCAAATACAACAAGGCATCACAACATGACTCTACGACACAAGTACTTTATTTAAAGTCTCAGAGAGCCATACATAACATACATACAAGTACGGGTCACACGACCCACATTCAAGTCATACAGTCATACAAACCAGCAGCGGAAGTAACTTGTCTGAGTACAGACAACTAGTAAAATAAAAGAGGCTTGGAAAGCCTAGCTATACTACGTGGACCTTCACAAGCTCAGGATCACCACCTGGGCCTTAGTCTACCCGTCGATGTCAACGTCTACGAAGAACCCATCAGAAGGGGTTGCAACGTCTTCTGTAAAATGTAAAGTATAGCAACATGAGTACAAAGGTACCCAGCAAGACTTACGTCAGATCCTACATACATGCACCTTATCAAGAAGGGTTGGTGGAGTTATTGCAGCAAGCCAGCTTTGACCTTTGGCTAAGCTATCCTACGATACACCAACTTGAAATGGTTTTTGCGCACACGAGTCCACTACTCACCACTTCAATACACTACGGAGAATCCACCTCCGTCTTCCTACGGAGGGGCCATCCTCGGCACTCATGCTTATCTTGAAGCTTTTAGTAGTTTCCAGTTTACTTGTCTATGAACTGTATAGGCAACCAAGTAGTCCTTCACCGCGGACGCGGCTATTCGAATAGATTAGGTTAACCCTGTAGGGGTGTACTTCTTCATACATGCTCTCACCACTTACCGCCGTTTACACGACATGTACTCGGCAACCTTCAAGCGGAAGCCCAACGTGGGTGTCGGCCATGACCTACCTAATCACCTAAGTCTCCAATCCAGGTTTATCGCCTATCCAGGTTCCATCCGCAGGGAGTCCGGCCGAGGTTTCCCATACGGCCCCGAACGATGTGTACAGGGTTCCCGAGATACCTAACGGGTATCCGGTACACCGTGCCACGTACCTACCGCATCACAGCCCACCCCTATGGTCAGCGCTGTCCACGGCCTCCAGTAGGCTACAAACACCAGAAACTACTTGCAACGCCTGGACAGAGAACTAGGGTGAATAAGAAGCCGAGAGGGTCCATTGGTTTCGGGCCCAATGCATGGCAGTAGCTGATTCTTAAATCACACATACAGATCTCAGTGCTTAAGGTCGGCTTCAATGAAACAACCCACCATGTACTCCTACATGGCCTCTGATCGATACCTTTACCAAATCATGTTCACCACATCACTCTCAATATCGGCATGATCATTTCACTCTAGCCCATCACCCAGATGAACCAGACCTGACACGATTGTAAGCATAGCAGGCATAGCAAGGTAGGAACAACACATACATATGGCTCAACCAACTCCTACACATGCTAGTGGGTTTCATCTAGTTACTGTGGCAATGACAGGTCATGCAGAGGAAATGGGTTCAACTACCGTAGCACACAGCAGTTTGAAACACGTTGTCTTAATGCAGTAAAAGAGAGCAGAAGCGAGAACATGGGATTGTATCGATATGATCAACTGGTTGGTTGCTTGCCTGATGGGTCAGTGCACTGATATTGCTCTTCGTTAGAGTAATCATGGTACTCCTCGGGGGCAGAACCTGCCGCAAAGAACACCGATACACAACCATTACCAAACAATGTGCAACAATATGATGCATGCATGAAACATGGCAATATGAGTGTGTTGGGCTAATGCAACTAAAACCAGATGGGTTTGAATCAATTTGAACCAAAGATTCAAATTTCAAACTCATAAATGGCCCTTTAAAGTGTTTTATCTTGTTCTGCACTAAACCTCAAGTTAGCTTGTCTAAACATGCATGAAACTGGTACAGATGGATAGATTGGATTTTTCTGATCATTTTTCATATATAATTTGTTTGATTTGGAGCTACGGTTGAATTTATATGAATTTTTGAAGTTTGGGTTATTTTCTGGATTTATAAATCATTTTAGAATTATTTTAATTCCAGAAAAGGATTACTACGTCAGCATGAGGTCATGCTGACCTCAGCAAGTCAACAGACCCGGTCCAGGTCAAACCTGACGCGTGGGTGCAGGGTGTCAGTGGCTAATTAACTAATTTAATTTAGTTTAAACTAATCTGGATAATTAGCAGAAGGGGGCCCCACCTGTCATTGACTCAACAGAGTCAACCAGGGCCCACCCGTGGTCAAAGTCAACACGGCTGCACCGGCGTTTAGCCGCCGGCGAGCCCGACGCGGCGACGGAAGTGGTTTTGGCCGTTCCGGCTGCCAAATGGGTCGCGGAGGGCATCGGGGTGGAGCTGAGGATGAGCCGCGGCTCTTGGTGGAGTCAGTTGGGGTCGGGGTGGCTGGAGTTGGCGCCGGCGACGACCTAGGTGGCCACCGGAGTTCGATTGGGGACGAACTCAAGGCTAGGGTGTGCGGTGAGGTGCGGGGAGTGCACGGTTGGACTCAACGCAGCGTGGTGAGTGCGTTGGACACCGAGAGGTGGCCGGAGGATGGCCGGGAGCACGTCGGCGACGAGGTCCACGGTGGTGCGTGCGGGTGATCTTCGTGCGGTGGCTACACGGCTCGGGGGCGAGAGCGGAAGAGTAGGAGAGGTAGCTAGGCTCACAGAGCACCCGTAGAGGCCACCGGCGGGGTCGGGGACGAGCTGATGCGGCGACGGTGTTGAAGGGGATCTCCGGCGACGGCGGTTCGGTCGAGGTCGGTGCGGTGGACTCGGGCCTTGCGAGCGCTCGGGGCTCGGCTTGCTCGAAGGAGAGGAGGGTGGCGGAGCTCCTGGACACGGTTGCGCGGCGTGGGGTTGACGGAGAGCGTGGCTACGGTGAGGGGGTGGCGGCGATGGCGTCGGCCATGGCGTGGGAGAGCGAGGGAGAGGAGTTGGGGGAGAATGGAGGTGTCCTGGGGGTTCACAGCTCGACGTGGAGTTCATCCAAGCCAGCAACGAGGCAAGGAGGTGAAGCAGGGCAACGGCCAGCTGCATGGCGCACGCTGCGGCCGCCGTCGGGCACCTGCCTGCCTGCCTGGCCGGCAAGCAGCTCGCTGGCGCGGCGCTGGGCTGGGCCGGCAGGTGGGCCGAGTTGCAGGCGCCAGGTAAGTTTCCTTTCTGTTTTTTTTCCTTTTTATATTTTTCTGCAACTTTGTTGAATTTTTAAAAATACCTAGGCAACTCCTAAAATCACCAAACTGTTTCTGGTCCATAGTTGGATTATTCCCAACATGAAACATTTCAGTTTAGGAATATTTGAGCATTTGAAATATTTTATATAATTTTCAATGCCCAAATTCAAATACTTATCATTTAATTCAAAAACCCTAAGATGACCTAGAAAATTGTGCAACACTTTTGGCAGAGGTCCTGAACCAAGACAAAAATGATGGACATTTTAGAAGGGCATTTCAGGTTCATTGAAAAAGTTTTTAGTAAACCCTAGTTGGTTTCAGAGGGGGCTGGGGGTTCTGGCATCCCCATTTCAAGTTTCTGATGAAAGAGTAGACATGATGCAACACTCTAATGCATGAACTAGCTAGGGTGTGACAGGCTGCTGCGAGCGTCGATGGATGGAGACTTGCGGGGCGGGCTGTAGATCCGAGGAGCGGCGGCGGACGGCGGCGCGGCGGCCGACCGGCAACGGGGCGACGGCTAGGGTTGCGACAGCAGAGGAGGTCGCCCCGTTCGTTTCTGTACGAGCAGAGTACGAGCTGAGGTGCGAGAGCAGAGGAGACGTCGAGGAAAACGATTCGAGTAGTTTACTTCGGGGTGGCATTGCTACCGTAATTTTGAGCAACTCCCACTTCTGATATTTGCAAAGCTAGGCCTGGGCAGCTTCTCGTCTCCGTGATTTTTACACTGCCGAATGCTCGTCTCCGCGGAGCCAGATTCTCGAAGTGGACTCGTTCGGTGCGGCTTCTCGGAGCGATTTTCGGAAGCCAGCTCGTGGACTGCTTCCGAACGGGCCCTTACTCCGACAGTAGTCCCCGAAGCTGGTGGGACGCTGCGACTGAAAGAGGTGAGGAGCCTCAGCAGCTTCCTACTCTGAGTGCTTCGTTGATCTTGCTTCATCCGTCTTCCGGAATGCCAACTGTTAGGAGTCGGACGAGACCAGGAGGGACGCCTGGGGGTTTTCAAAATGTCTTGGCGGGAGCAAGGTGGTGCGCCGGCCTGGCACCAATCTTGCCGCCAGCCTGCTGTACGCCATGTGTCTCCAGCCGGCTGTTACCTCTTGAGCACTGTGTTGGATTTCTCCGAAGAGGAGAGGATGATGCAGCAAAGTAGCGTAAGTATTTCCCTCAGTTTTTGAGAACCAATGTATCAATCCAGTAGGAGGCTACGCACGAGTCCCTCGTACCTACACAAAAACAATAGCTCAACGCAACCAACGCTTAGGGGTTGTCAATCCCTTCACGGTCACTTGCGAAAGTGAGATCTGATAGAGATGATAAATAATATTTTTGGTATTTTTGGTATAGAGATGCAAAGTAAAAAGTAAAAGTCAAAGTAAAAGCAAAGCAATAATAAAGTGATGGAGATTGATATGATGAGAAAGAGACCCGGGGGCCATAGGTTTCACTAGTGGCTTCTCTCAAGAGCATAAGTATTCTACGATGGGTGAACAAATTACTGTTGAGCAATTGACATAATTGAGCATAGTTATGAGAATATCTAGGTATGATCATGTATATAGGTATCACGTCCGTGACAAGTAGACCGAAACAATTCTGCATCTACTACTATTACTCCACTCATCGACCGCTATCCAGCATGCATCTAGAGTATTAAGTTAAAAATAGAGTAACACCTTAAGAATGATGACATGATGTAGAGGGGTAGTTTCATGCAATATGATTAAAACCCCATCTTGTTATCCTCAATGGCAACGATACAATACGTGCCTTGCTACCCCTTCTGTCACTAGGAAAGGACACCGCAAGATCGAACCCAAAGCTAAGCACTTCTCCCATGGCAAGAAAAACCAATCTAGTAGGCCAAACCAAACTGATAATTCGAAGAGACTTGCAAAGGTAACTAATCATACATAAAAGAATTCAGAGAAGATTGAAACATTATTCATAGATAGACTGGATCATAAACCCACAATTCATCGGTCTCAACAAACACACCGCAAAAAGAAGATTACATCGAATAGATCTCCACAAGAGAGGGGGAGAACATTGTATTGAGATCCAAAAAGAGATAAGAAGCCATCTAGATACTAACTATGGACCCGTAGGTCTGAAGTAAACTACTCACACTTCATCCGAGGGGCTTGGATGATGATGTAGAAGCCCTCCGTGATCGATGCCCCCTCCGGCGGAGCTTCGGAACAGGCCCCAAGATGGGATCTCGTGGATACAGAAAGTTGCGGCGGTGGAATTAGGTTTTTGGCTCCGTCCCCGATCGTTTGGGGGTACGTGGATATATATAGGAGGAAGAAGTACATTGGTGGAGCTTCGAGGGGCCCACGAGGCAGGGCGCATGCCCTAGGGGGTGCGCCCTCCACCCTCATGACCGCCTCGTGGCTTTCTTGACGGAGGGTCCAAGTCTCCTGGATTTTATCTGATGCGAAAATCACGTTTCCGAAGGTTTCATTCCGTTTGGACTCCGTTTGATATTCCTTTTCTTCGAAACCCTAAAACAGGCAAAAAACAGCAATTCTGGGCTGGGCCTCCGGTTAATAGGTTAGTCCCAAAAATAATATAAAAGTGGAAAATAAAGCCCAATAATGTCTAAAACAGAAGATAATATAGCATGGAGCAATCAAAAATTATAGATACATTGGAGACGTATCAAGCATCCCCAAGCTTAATTACTGCTCGTCCTTGAGTAGGTAAATGAAAAAAAAAGAATTTTTGATGCGGAGTGCTACTTGGCATAATTTTAATGTAATTCTTCTTAATTGTGGTATGAATATTCAGATCCGAAAGATTCAAGACAAAAGTTCATATTGACATAAAAATGATAATACTTCAAGCATACTAACTAAGCAATTATGTCTTGTCAAAATAACATGGCCAAAGAAAGTTCATCCCTATAAAATCATATAGTTTAGCCATGTTTCATTTTCGTCACACAAGAATGCTCTCATGATGCACAACCCCGATGATAAGCCAAGCAATTGTTTCATACTTTAGTAATCTCAAACCTATAAACTTTCACGCAATATATGAGCGCGAGCCATGGACATAGCACTATGGGTGGAATAGAATATAATGAAGGGGTTATGTGGAGAAGACAAAAGGGAGAAAGTCTCACATCAACGATGCTAATCAATGGGCTATGGAGATGCCCACCGATTGATGTTAATGCAAGGAGTAGGGATTGCCATGCAACGGATGCACTAGAGCTATAAATGTATGACAACTCAACAAAAGAAACTAGTGGGTGTGCATCCAACTTGCTTGCTCATGAAGACCTAGGGCACTTGAGGAGGCCCATTGTTGGAATATACAAGCCAAGTTCTATAATGAAAAATTCCCACTAGTATATGAAAGTGATAACATGAGAGACTCTCTACTATGAAGATCATGGTGCTACTTTGAAGCACAAGTGTGGTAAAAGGATAGTAACATTGTCCCTTCTCTCTTTTTCTCTCATTTTTTTGGGCCTTCTCTTTTTTTTATGGCCTTTCTTTTTTTGGGCCTTTTCTTTTTCATGGCCTTTCTTTTTTTATTCCTCACTTGGGACAATGCTCTAATAATGATGATCATCACACTTCTATTTATTTACAACTCAATGATTACAACTCGATACTAGAACGAAGATGACTCTATATGAATGTCTCCGGTGGTGTACCGGGATATGCAATGAACCAAGAGTGACATGTATGAAAGAATTATGAACGGTGGTTTTGCCACAAATACTATGTCAACTACATGATCATGCTAAGCAATATGACAATGATGAATGTGTCATGAAGAACGGAATGATGGAAAGTTGCATGGCAATATATCTCGGAATGGCTATGGAAATGCCATGATAGGTAGGTATGGTGGCTGTTTTGAGGAAGATATAAGGAGGTTTATGTGTGAAAGAGCGTATCATATCACGGGGTTTGGATGCACCGGCGAAGTTTGCGCCAACTCTCAATGTGAGAAAGGGCAATGCACGGTACAGAAGAGGCTAGCAAGGATGGAAGGGTGAGAGTGCGTATAATCCATGGACTCAACGTCAGTCATAAAGAACTCACATGCTTATTGCAAAAATCTAGAAGTCATCAAAAACCTCGGCACTACGCGCATGCTCCTAGGGGGATAGATTGGTAGGAAAAGACCATCGCTCGTCCCCGACCGCCACTCATAAGGAAGACAATCAAATAACACCTCATGTTTCAAATTTGTTGCATAACGTTTACCATACGTGCATGCTACAGGACTTGCAAACCTCAACACAAGTATTTCTCAATTTCACAACTACTCAACTAGCATGACTTTGATATTATTACCTCCATATCTCAAAACAATCATCAAGCATCAAACTTTTCTTAGTATTCAACACACTCATACGAAAGTTTTATTATTAATCTTGCATAGCAAGCATATTAGGATTTTAAGAAAATTACCATGCTATTAAGACTCTCAAAATAATCTAAGTGAATCATGAGAGATAAATAGTTTCTATAAAACAAATCCACCACCGTGCTCTAAAAGATATAAGTGAAGCACTAGAGCAAAACTATAAAGCTCAAAAGATATAAGTGAAGCACATAGAGTATTCTATCAAATTCTAAATCATGTATGGCTCTCTCAAAAGGTGTGTACAGCAAGGATGATTGTGGTAGACTAACAATCAAAGACTCAAATCATAAAAGGTGCTCCAAACAAAACACATATCATGTGATGAATAAAAATATAGCTCCAAGTAAACTTACCGATAGAAGTAGACGAAAGAGGGGATGCCTTCCGGGGCATCCCCAAGCTTTGGCTTTTAGGTGTCCTTAGATTATCTTGGGGGTGCCATGGTCATACCAAAGCTTATGCTCTTTCCACTACTTGTTCCATAATCCATCAAATCTTTACCCAATACTTGAAAACTTCACAACACAAAACTTAAAGTAGAAAATCTCGTGAGCTCCGTTAGCGAAAGAAAACAAAAGACCACTTCAAGGTACTGTAATGAAATCATTATTTATTTATATTTGTGTTAAACCTACTGTATTCCAACTTATCTATGGATTGTAAACTATTTCACTAGCCATAGATTCATCAAAATAAGCAAACAACACACGAAAAACAGAATCTGTCTAAAACAGAACAGTCTGTAGTAATCTGTATCTAGCGCAAGATCTGGAACCCCAAAAATTCTAAAATAAATTGCTGGACGTGAGGAATTTATCTATTAATCATCTGAAAAAAATAATTAACTAAATAGTACTCTCCAAATAAAAATGACAGCAGTTCTCGTGAGCGCTAAAGTTTCTGTTTTTACAGCAAGTTCAACAAGACTTTCCCCAAGTCTTCCCAACGGTTCTACTTGGCACAAACACTAATTAAATACAAAAAACACAACCAAAACAGAGGCTAGATAATTTATTTATTACTAAACAGGATAAAAAAGCAAGGAATAAAAATAAAATTGGGTTTCCTCCCAACAAGTGCTATTGTTTAACGCCCCTAGCTAGGCATAACAAGCAAGAATAGATCTAGGTATTGCCATCTTTGGTTTTCAATTTTTTAGCGGAATCTAGCTCGAATCTGGGAGGTTCTTTACGTTTCCCTTCATATTCTGAAATTTTTAGATCTAAAGAATCCAACCGCTTATTCCAAAGGGTAATCAATAGATTCCTACGGTGAATATTTCCACTAATGTTCTTAAGAGGTTCAAGAGATTTCTGCAAGATTTTAGTAACTTCAGATTTTTTTTCAAAAACTTGTGTCTCTTCCTAGGTAGGATGAGGCCCCTTTTGTTGTGGTAGTGTTCCCACTATACCTTCTACAATTTCAAGTGCAATATGGGGATCGATTTCAATAAAATTGCCTTTGGCAACGCAATCCAAGAGTTGTCTATGAGACATATTTAATCCAACATAAAAATTGCGAAGCAAAATTCTCAGATTTATTTCAGAGGTACAATTACGATGAGATTCCATTATTCTCAACCAGGCATCTTTTAGGTTTTCTCCTAACCTTTGTTTAAAGTGAAAGATTTCGAACTCAGGGGTCAATGGAGAAAATAAGGGACTAGCCATAACGACAAGCAAACAAACTAACACACAAGCAAACAAAAAGCAAACGGGCAAAAAGAGGCAAATAGAGAGGGAGGATAGAGAGAGAGAGAGCGAATAAAATGGCAAGGGTGAAGTGGGGGAGAGGAAAACGAGAGGCAAATGGCAAATAATGTAATGCGGGAGATAGGGATTGTGATGGGTACTTGGTATGTTGACTTTTGCGCAGACTCCCCGGCAACGGCGCCAGAAATTCTTCTTGCTACCTCTTGAGCACTGCGTTGGATTTCCCCGAAGAGGAGAGGATGATGCAGCAAAGTAGCATAAGTATTTCCGGCAGTTTTTGAGAACCAAGGTATCAATCCAGTAGGAGGCTACGCACGAGTCCCTCGTACCTACACAAAAACAATAGCTCAATGCAACCAACGCGCTTAGGTGTTGTCAATCCCTTCACGGTCACTTACGAAAGTGCGATCTGATAGAGATGATAAATAATATTTTTGGCATTTTTGGTATAGAGTTGCAAAGTAAAAAGTACAAGGCAAAGTAAAAGCAAAGCAATAATAAAGTGATGGAGATTGATATGATGAGAAAGAGACCCAGGGGCCATAGGTTTCACTAGTGGCTTCTCTCAAGAGCATAAGTATTCTACGGTGGGTGAACAAATTACTGTTGAGCAATTGACAGAATTGAGCATAGTTATGAGAATATCTAGGTATGATCATGTATATAGGCATCACGTCCGTGACAAGTAGACCGAAACGATTCTGCATCTACTACTATTACTCCACTCATCGACCGCTATCCAGCATGCATCTAGAGTATTAAGTTAAAAATAGAGTAACGCCTTAAGCAAGATGACATGATGTAGAGGGATAGTTTCATGTATCTAGAGGGCTACATTCGGACGCGCGCCCCACAGGCGAAGGAGATCTCACCGGCGCCGGAGGAAGGTGAGCGCGTTGTCTTCCGCTCGCATTTCCTCTGGGGCTTCGGCCTGCCAGCGAGCGACTTTCTTCGTTCCTTCCTTTAGTTGTACAACCTCTAGCCGCACCGCCTAACCCCGAACACGGTGGTGCTGTTGTCGGCCTTCGTCACGCTATGCGAGGGCTCCCGCGGTGTTCTCCCCACTCTCGAGTTGTGGGGAGAATTCTTCTACACCAAGCTTGGCTTCTCCGCCAAGGACGACCTGGCTCAGTGCGGTGCCTTTGTCGCGGTTCGGCACCCAGGAGCCAGCAACCTCTTCCCACCCATCGCCTTGACCCAGTCCGTCAAGCTCTGGCAGAAGTCATACTTCTACGTGAAGAACGTCAACCCGGCGCTGGACTTCGTCAACCTGCCGGCCTATGTGGCCGGCCCGCCAGCCGAGCCGCGCACCAACTGGACCTTCAAGCCGAAGCACCTGTCGGCCTCCTCCATCGCCGCCGTCACCTGGCTCTAGGAGATGACGGAATCGGAGGGCCTCAAGGCCTCCGATCTGCTGATCGCCTTCGTGGAGCACCGAGTTCTACCTCTTCAAGGCCGGCCTCATCTGATCAGCCAGATGAGCGAGCATCGAGACCAGTGCCGGCTGAGCACCAAGGAGATGCCAGCCACGGAGGTGGTCCGTCTGGTGAACGAGATCACGAACCTCAAACTCTTGGAGTCGGAGTGGAGGTTCGGCAAGCGGTCGTATACCTGCGCACACCCGCTGCTTGCGGTAAGTTCTCCGACTCTTGCTCTTTCCTTTGTCCGTCGGGTTCTTCTTCACCGACTGACCAGCCAGCCATGATGCAGCTTCTTACGACCCAGCCGGCAGCTGACGCCCTGGCGCAGGGCCGGGAGTACCTGCCGGACCAGGCGGTGAGTGATGCGGACGACCCCGATCTGGGGGCGGCCGCCATGGAGGAGGATGACGCCACGGGTGGTGGCGACGGAGCAGGCGGCTCCGGAGGAGGAGGCGACAGTCTTGAGGATTGGCCGGATGGCGACAAGGAGGAGCATGTGTCGCGCCAACCGCCGGTTGCTCACAAGGCGGGGGCGAGCTCCTCAGCGGCGCCGCCCGCACCAGGCGGCGCACCGAAGCGTCGAGCCGGTACATAGCTGCAAGACGGCCGGTCGAAGAAGACCAAGGGCTCGGCCACAATGACAAGGCGAGAGGAGGCCGCCGCGAGGGCAGCTCGGTACTAGAGGGCCCCGAAGAAGCCGCCGACAGTATCCGCGTAAGAGCACATCTTCCCTTGTGCCTTCCTTTGTTTTTTCTGTGTTCTTTCTTGCAAATTTTTCTGAGTTTGCCTTGCCATGTGTGGACAGAGCCCCGCTCTCTCTTGAGCGGTCGGCTTCTGCCTCCATCGTTGGGGGGATGGAGGGCTCTTCCAACACCTACTACATTACCCGCTCGCCGACGTCCGGGAGGCGACGGAGAAGAACGCGCGGGAGGCGCGCGAGGAGAAGGAGAGGGCGGAGCAGGCGAAGGCGGACGCCGCCAAGGCAGCGCAGGAGGAGGTGGACATAGTGGCCAAGGCCCAGGCCGACGCCACAGCTAAGGCCCGGGAGGAGGATGCGACCAAGGCCCAGGTGGAGGCGGCCGCCAAGGCGCAAGCAGGGGGAGCCACGGGTGACCAGGCTCCACAGCTGGTCATCCCACTGAGCTCCATGCTGCCGGTGCCAGAGGACTTGGCGCCGTCTGGAGCTGCCGGCAACGACCAGCCGGTCATGAAGAGGGAGGGAGGCGACGCTGTCATCCCGGAGGCGGAGGTGATCCAGCAGACGCCGGCTACCAAGGCTCTAGGCAGCCGGCTCGATGCGCCGCCGGCGCCTCGAGTCGGCGGCGAGCTGGTGGTGGGGGCGACTCCCGTCGTTCGCACTCCGACGCATCGGCACGCGGTGAAGGCAACCTCGGCGCCGCGGCCTCAGGAGATCTGGAGGTGGGACGGGAGTCCTGAACAAAGCTGCTCGGGAAGTCCATTCCTTGCTCCAGGCCCAAGGCGACGCCCTCCAGAACTACACGAAGACATTCCTGGCGTCACGGGCCGCCGTCCGGGTATGTTCCTTGTATTTTGCTATTCATTTTTGCAATCTTCTGTGGGGATGCGCCAGTGCACCCACTGGGTGTAGCCCCCGAGTTCCGGGCAGGCTGCTGAGCAGGCGGCTCGGAACTTAAAAGTAAGTTCTGAGTGCTGGCCCTTTCTTTTCTTCTGTTTATTTTGTTGCAGGATTACCACAACATTCATGCGGCCGCCTACAACTCCCAAGTCCTGGAGCTGTCCAGGCAGACTACCGAGCTGGCCGACAGTCGGAGTAAGCACTCCACTTTTTTACTCTTGCGGGGGCGCGCCAGCGCACCCACGGGGTGTAGCCCCCGAGATTCGGGCCGACTGCTGAGCAGTCGGGTCGGACATTCTGGCAACTACCTTTTCTTGTTGATTTATTGACCTCTTCTCCTTCTTATCTTCAGTAGGAGCCAATGCCACCTTGTGGCAGCAAATGGGCGAAGCTCGAACCGCGCTGCACACCAAGGAAGAGGAGTGCCTCAAGGTGGAACAAGAGCGAGACCGCCTGGCCAAGCAACTGGCTGACCAGGCGGACAAGCACCAGGAGGAGCTGCGAAAGCTCAAGGACACGGAGGAGGTCCTTGAGGCCGAATTCGAGACTGAGCGCTCGAAGTGGGCGGACAAGGAGAAGGCCTTGTCGGAGGGCTACAGCGAGATCGAGGACTTGCTCGATGGTGAGTTGCCCCTCTCTTTCTTCCATCGGCCGACTTGTCATATGAGCCGGCTTGTGGCTTCATATTTCTTTTTCTTCTTATGCAGAATACTTCCCCAGTTATTTCGTCGCCGCCAGCCAAGCCGTCGAAGCTCGTCGTGACGAGCGGAGGCAGGCTGCTGCTACGATCGCGCCCAACGGCCCGCGCACCCTTGCCGAACAGCTGCTTGCCATCTAGGCTCGTCTCCAGCCGGCGCATCGGGCTCTCCGCCATCTTCAGCATGCAGGGAACCAGGTGGTTGCCGCCCTCTGGCCGAGTACTCCCCTTCTGCGCACCGCCAGTGAGACCTTCGACTGGTTCGAGGTGGCCATCGGCCGCCTCGAGGCATGGAAGGGCTTCTCCGCCCGGGCGGGTGCACGCCGGGCCTTGGAGTTCATCAAGGGATGGTACACTGCGCTCATCCTGGACCAGTTGGCCACTCTCCGTGCTGAAGCCAGTGAGGAGCTGGAGGCGGTGGCGCCCCAGCTCTATCACCGGGCTGTGGCAATCGCCGAGTACAGGGATACCGGCCTCTTCCTCCCTGAGCTTGATGAAGCGGGCACCGAGGTGCCACCAAACTGGTTCGGGCTGAACCCAGAAGGCGGCGAGGACTCGGTGGAGGAGATCGTCTCTAGTGATGAAGGCAAGGAGGGGGATGAGGACGAGGACGAGGACGGCGAAGACGACGCACCAGATGATGGAGATGTCGGCCAGCCTCAGCCTGATCAAGCCTCGACCAACAGACGGAGCGCCGGCAAGTCGACTGTCGCCGATGCTGATCAAGCCGAGACCCACCAGGCGGACGCTCCACCACCCGGAGCCTCTACCTCTGCCGACCCCTTCGATCCGTCTGCTGCTCTTCTAGCCTAGGCGGCCAAGTTATCCTTTCTTTTCCTGTTTTGTAATCTCTTTGAACAAATTTGTTAGATTTGCGCAGTTCCATCCGCTGTGGGTGTATGCAAACTCCGTTGAATACCGGCCAAATGCCTTTTGCTGTATAAATTGTCTTTGCCGATTTCCGACTTGTCTTGCTTTTTACTCTTTTGGCTTTTCCTTTGCCACCTTCCCTTGGTTGTCGTCTTGCCAGCCAGACAGCCGTTCTATGGACTATGGCTGGGTCAAATACTTGACCGCTTTGGGAAGGTAGGTACTTTAGCCATCGGTAGAGTGTGGCACCGTTTTTCGTCCTTAGCCATTTTTCGTGTGGGCACCGTTTCCTGCCTTTACCTCTTGCCGGCCGGACAGACACTCTACGAACTGCGGCTTGTGGCAAGAGAGGGCTTAGGTGCCAGCACACTACTTGTCCGAATGCAGGTAGCATTCACATAGTACAAGGCGGTGCTACCTCTTGAGCAATGTGTTGGTTTTCCATTGAAGAGGAAAGGGTGATGCAGCAAAGTAGCGTAAGTATTTCCCTCAGTCTTTGAGAACCAAAGTATCAATCCAGTAGGAAACTACATGCAAGTCCCTCGTACCTACACAAACAAATAAGAACCGTGCAACCAACGCGATAAAGGGGTTGTCAAGACCTTCACGGTCAATTACGAGAGTGAGATCTGGTAGAGATAATAAGATACATATTTTTGGTATTTTTATGATATAGATAGGAAAATAAAGATTGCAAAGTAAAATAGATTGGAAACTTATATGATAAAAGATAGACCTGGGGGCCATAGGTTTCACTAGTGGCTTCTCTCAAGATAGCATTAGTATTATGGTGGGTGAACAAATTACTGTCGAGCAACTGATAGAAAAGTGCATAATTATGAGAATATCTAGGCATGATCATGTATATAGGCATCACGTCCGCGACAAGTCGACCAAAACGATTCTGCATCTACTACTATTACTCCACACATCGACTGCTATCCAGCATGCATCTAGAGTATTAAGTTCATAAGAACAGAGTAATGCATTAGGCATGACATGATGTAGAGGGATAAACTCAAGCAATATGATATAAACCCCATCTTTTTATCCTCGATGGAAACAATACAATACGTGCCTTGCTGCCCCTGCTGTCACTGGGAAATGACACCGCACGATTGAACCCAAAGCTAAGCACTTCTCCCATTGCAAGAAAGATCAATCTAGTAGGCCAAACCAAACTGATAATTCGAAGAGACTTGCAAAGGTAACCAATCATACATAAAAGATTTTAGAGAAGAATCAAATATTGTCCATAGATAAACTTGATCATAAACCCACAATTCATCGGACCTCGACAAACACACCGCAAAAAGAGTTACATCGAATAGATCCCCAAGAAGATCGAGGAGAACATTGTATTGAGATCCAAAGAGAGATAAGAAGCTATCTAGCTAATAATTATGGACCCGAAGGTCTGTGGTAAACTACTCACACATCATCGGAGAGGCTATTGTGTTGATGTAGAAGCCCTCCGTGATCGATTCCCCCTCCGGCGGAGCTCCGGAAAAGGCCCCAAGATGGGATCTCTTGGGTACAGAAGGTTGCGGCGGTGGAAATAGGGCTTCGTGGTGCCCCTGGATGTTTTCAGGGTATATGGATATATATAGGAGGAAGAAGTAGGTCGGTGGAGCTGCGAGGGGCCCACGAGGGTGGGGGCGCGCCCAGGGGGCAGGCGCGCCTCCCTGCCTTGTGGCCACCTTGTTTCTTTCTTGACGTCTACTCCATGTCCCTTGGATCACGTTTGTTCCAAAAATAACTCTCCCAAATGTTTCATTCCGTTTGGATTCCGTTTGATATTCCTTTTCTGTGAAACACTAAAATAGGCAAAAAAAACAACAATTTGCACTGGGCCTTGGGTTAGTAGGTTACTCCCAAAAATAATATAAAAGTGTATAATAAATCCCATTAAACATCTAAAACAAATAATATAATAGCATGGAACAATCAAAAATTATAGATACGTTGGAGACGTATCAAGCATCGCCAAGCTTAATTCATGCTCGTCCTCGAGTAGGTAAATGATAAAAACAGAATTTTTGATGTGGAATGCTACCTAGCAAAATTCTCAATGTAATTTTCTTTATCATGGCATGAATTTTTAGATCCGAAAGATTCAAGGAAAAGTTTAATATTGACATAAAAATAATAATACTTTAAGCATACTAACTAAGCAATCATGTCTTCTCAAAATAACATGGCAAAAGAAAGTTCATCCCTACAAAATCATATGGTTTGGTCATGCTCCATTTTCATCACACAAGAATGCTCTCATCATGCACAACCCCTATGACAAGCCAAGCAATTGTTTCATACTTTAGTAATCTCAAACTTTTTTCAACTTTCACGCAATACATGAGCGCGAGCCATGGATATAGCACTATGGGTGGAATAGAATATGATGGTGGGGGTTATGTGGAGAAGACAAAAAGAAGAGAAAGTCTCACACCGACGAGGCTAATCAACGGGCTAGGGACATGCTCATAAATTGATGTCAATGCAAGGAGTAGGGATTGCCATGCAACGGATGCACTAGAGCTATAAATGTATGAAAGCTCAACAAAAGAAACTAAGTGGGTGTGCATCCAACTTGCTTGCTCACGAAGACCTAGGGCATTTGAGGAAGCCCATTGTTGGAATATACAAGCCAAGTTCTATAATGAAAAATTCCCACTAGTATATGAAAGTGATAAAACAAGAGACTCTCTATCATAAAGATCATGGTGCTACTTTGAAGCACAAGTGTGAAAAAAGGATAGCATTGTCCCTTTTATTTCTTTTTATTTCTTTTCTTTTTCTACTTTTTTGGGTCTTTCTTTTTTTATGTGGCCTTTCTTTTTTTTATTTGGGACAATGCTCTATTAATGATGATCATCACACTTCTATTTATTTACAACTCAGTGATTACAACTCGATACTAGAACAAGATATGACTCTATATGAATGCCTCCGGTGGTGTACCGGGATATGCAATGAACCAAGAGTGACATGTATGAAAGAATTATGAACGGTGGTTTTGCCACAAATACTATGTCAACTACATGATCATGCTAAGCAATATGACAATGATGAAGCGTGTCATAAATGAAATGGTGGAAAGTTGCATGGCAATATATCTCGGAATGGCTATGGAAATGCCATAATAGGTAGATATGGTGGCTGTTTTGAGAAAGATATAAGGAGGTTTATGTGTGACAGAGCGTATCATATCACGGGGTTTGTACGCACCGGCGAAGTTTGCACCAACTCTCAAGGTGAGAAAGGGCAATGCACGGTACCGAAGAGGCTAGCAACGATGGAAGGATGAGACTGCGTATAATCCATGGACTCAACATTAGTCATAAAGAACTCACATACTTATTGCAAAAGTATACAAGTCACAAAAAACCAAGCATTATGGGCATGCTCCTAGGGGGATAGATTGGTAGGAAAAGACCATCGCTCATCCCCGACCGCCACTCATAAGGAAGACAATCAAAGAACACCTCATGTTTCAAATTTGTTACACAGCGGTTACCATACGTGCATGCTACGGGACTTGCAATCTTCAACACAAGTATTTCTCAAATTCACAACTACTCAACTAGCACAACTTTAATATCACCATCCTCATATCTCAAAACAATTATCAAATATCAAACTTCTCATAGTATTCAATGCACTTTTTATGATAGTTTTTATTATACCCATCTTGGATGCCTATCATATTAGGACTAATTTTATAACCAAAGAAAATTACCATGCTGCTATAAAGGACTCTTAAAATGATATATGTGAAGCATGAGAGACCAATAATTTCTATAAAATAAAACCACCACCTGCTCTAAAAGATATAAGTGAAGCACTAGAGCAAAATTGCCTAGCTCAAAAGATATAAGTGAAGCACATAGAGTATTCTAATAAATTCCAATTCATGTGTGTCTCTCCCAAAAGGTGTGTACAGCAAGGATTATTGTGGTAAACTAAAAAGAAAAGACTCAAATCATACAAGACGCTCCAAGCAAAACACATATCATGTGGTGAATAAAAATATAGCCTCAAGTAAAGTTACCGATGGAAGAAGACGAAAGAGGAGATGCCTTCTGGGGAATCCCCAATCTTAGGATTTTAGTTGTCCTTGAATTTTCCCTTGGGGTGCCTTGGGCATCTCCAAACTTACGCTCTTGCCACTCCTTGTTCCATAATCCATCAACTCTTTATCCAAAACTTGAAAACTTCACAATACAAAACTCAACAGAAAATCTCATGAGCTCCGTTAGTATAAGAAAACAAACCACCACTTAAGGTATTGTAATGAACTCATTCTTTATTTATATTGGTGTTAAACCTACTGTATTCCAACTTATCTATGGTTCATACTCTCGATACTAGACATAGATGCATCAAAATAAGCAAATAACACACGAAAAACAGAATCTGTCAAAAACAGAACAATCTTTAGTAACCTGTAGGTTTCGAATACTTCTGTAACCCCAAAAATTATGAAATAAATTTGTGGACGTGAAGAATTTGTCTATTAATAATCTCCAAAAAGAATCAACCTAATCGCACTCTCCAGTAAAGAAAATGGCAGCAAATCTCGTGAGCACTAAAGTTTCTGTTTTTTACAGCAAGATCGCTAAAACTTCCCCCAAGTCTTCCCAAAGGTTCTACTTGGCACGAACACTAATTAAAAGAATAAAACCACATATAAACAGAGGCTATATGAATTATTTATTACTAAACAGAACCAAAAGGCAAGAAACAAAAATAAAATTGGGTTGCCTCCCAACAAGCGCTATCCCCTAGCTAGGCATTGATAATTTCAATGCATGATGCTCACATGAAAGACAAGAATTGAAGCACAAAGAGAGCATCATGAAACACGTGGCAAACAAATCTAAGTCTAACATACTTCCTATGCATAGGCATCTTATAGGCAAACAAATTATCATAGCAAGCAAAAACTAGCATATGCAAGGAAGCGGAAAGAAACAATAGCAATCTCAACATAACGAGCGGTAATTTAGTAACATGAAAATTTCTACAATCATATTTTCCTCTCTCATAATAATTACATGTGGGATCATAAGCAAACTCAACAAAATAGCTATCACATAAAATATTTTCAACACGATCCACATGCATGCAAAGTTGACACTCTTCCAAAATAGTGGGATTAACATTAACTATAGTCATGACCTCTCCAACCCCACTTTTATCGAAAATTGCATAAGATTGAACATTCTCCAGATATGTGGGATCTAAAGTTGACACTCTTCCAAACCCACTTTCAATAATATTGCAAACACTATTATCAATCCCATATTCATCATGGGGCTTAAATAAATTTTCAAGATCAAAAGAGGAATCACCCCAATCATGATCATTGCAACAAATAGTAGTCATAGCAAAACTAGCATCCCCAAGCTTGAGGTTTTGCATATCATTAACACAATTGACATTAAGAGAATTTATAATAACATCATTGTAATCATGCTTTTCATCGAAGGAACTATCAAGTATGGGTGCAATAGCAACGTTCTCATGTTTAACATAAGGAACTATAACAATTTCATCTTCATAAATGTTGGCATCATGGCCACAAGAATAGCAAGCATCATGTTCATCAAGGGATATTTCAATCAAATCATCAGAATCGTAATTATCTATAGATTCATGCATATCATTATTTTCTTCCGAAGCAGCGGTCATTCTTTCAATAAATTCTTTGACATAGACATTATGAGCATAGTTTTCATAGCAATATTTAAGTATGTCAAAAATTTCAGATTCGTAGAGAGTGACATCATACTTTTCAATCAAAGAAGCAACTTCATATGCACCCTTAAAAGCAAAAAAATCTTCAGTTTGTTCAATATCGTAGTAACTATAAACACCCTTTGCATAAGAAGATAAGATTTCATTAGCATTAGACTCACATAGGCAGGGGAGGTGTTTTTTAGGGTTCTTAGAGCAACAAGTAAAATCATAAATTTCACAAAGATTCCAAGCATAACACAGCAATCTATTTATTTGATCCCATAAGAGTCTCCATTTTTCAGACAAACGGTGACGCACAAAATGAGCATGCTCATCTAAAGATATCCCATCAACTAGGCTAGTTGGGGTTTCAGCACGAGCGCCTAAGGATCAAAGATGATCCAAGTAGAACACTTTAAGTGGATCCATATCAATAGATTTTTAGCAAGAAAATATGCAAGCAAATAGAAGGCACATGGAAACACAAAGAAAGATACATACGGGAAGAAGGCGAACGGAAAAAGGGCCAAGAAAACGGCAAAGGTGAAGTGGGGGAGAGGAAAATGAGAGGAAAATGGCAAATAATGTAATGCGAGGGATAAGAGTTTGTGATGGGTACTTGGTATGTCTTGACTTGTGAGTAGATCTCCCCGGCAACAGCGCCAGAAATGGCTTGTTGACGGGAGATCAAATCTTGACTTGACTTGGTGCAACCTCCCCGTCAACGGCGCCAGAAATCCTTCCTGCTACTTCTTGAGCACTGCATTGGTTTTCCCTTGAAGAGGAAAGGGTGATGCAGCAAAGTAGTGTAAGTATTTCCCTCAGTTTCTGAGAACCAAGGTATCAATCTAGTAGGAGACTACACACAAGTCCCTCGTACCTACACAAACAAATAAGAACCTCGCAACCAACGCGATAAAGGGGTTGTCAAGCCCTTCATGGTCACTTAGAGAGTGAGTTCTGATAGAGATAATAAGATAAATATTTTTGGTATTTTTATGATATAGATAGGAAAATAAAGATTGCAAAGTAAAATAGATTGGAAACTTATATGATAAAAGATAGACCCGGGGGCCATAGGTTTCACTAGTGGCTTCTCTCGAGATAGCATAAGTATTACAGTGGGTGAACAAATTACTGTCGAGCAATTTATAGAAAAGTGCATAATTATGAGAATATCTAGGCATGATCATGTATATAGGCATCACGTCCGCGACAAGTAGACCGAAACAATTCTGCATCTACTACTATTACTCCACACATCGACCGCTATCCAGCATGCATCTAGAGTATTAAGTTCATAAGAACAGAGTAACACATTAGGCAAGATGACGTGATGTAGAGGGATAAACTCAAGAAATATGATATAAAACCCATCTTTTTATCCTCGATGGCAACAATACAATATGTGCCTTGATGCGCCTGCTGTCACTGGGAAAGGACACCGCAAGATTGAACCCAAAGATAAGCACTTCTCCCATTGCAAGAAAGATCAATCTAGTAGGCCAAACCAAACTGATAGTTTGAAGAGACTTGCAAAGATAACCAATCATACATAAAAGATTTCAGAGAAGAATCAAATATTGTTCATAGATAAACTTGATCATAAACCCACAATTCATCGGATCTCGACAAACACACCGCAAAAAGAGTTACATCAAATAGATCTCCAAGAAGATCGAGGAGAACATTGTATTGAGATCCAAAGAGAGAGAAGAAGCCATCTAGCTAATATCTATGGACCCGAAGGTTTGTGGTAAACTGCTCACACATCATCGGAGAGGCTATGGTGCTGATGTAGAAGCCCTCCGTGATCGATTCCCCCTCCGGTGGAGCTCCAAAAAAGGCCCCAAGATGGGATCTCTTGGGTACAGAAGGTTGCGGCGGTGGAAATAGGGCTTCGTGGTGCTCCTGGATGTTTTCGGGGTATATGGATATATATAGGAGGAAGAAGTAGGTCGGTGGAGCTGCGAGGGGCCCACGACGGCGGGGGCGCGCCCAGGGGGGCATGCGCGCCTCCCTGCCTTGTGGCCACCTTGTTTCTTTCTTGACGTCTACTCCAAGTCCCCTGGATCACGATTGTTCCAAAAATAACTCTCCCGAAGGTTTCATTCCGTTTGGATTCTGTTTGATATTCCTTTTCTACAAAACACTGAAATAGGCAAAAAAACAGCAATTTGCACTGGGCCTTGGGTTAGTAGGTTAGGCCCGAAAATAATATAAAAGTGTATAATAATGCCCATTAAACATCCAAAACAGATAATATAATAGCATGGAACAATCAAAAATTATACATACGTTGGAGACGTATCAGGCGGCAAGCCCCCGGGCCGGCTGGTCGAACCCAGTGCCAGGCAGAATGATGAAATGACATACTCATAGGCATAGAACTTATCATGTAGATAAAAAGGGGAGCCCCAAGTGTTCCTCAAGGGACCTCATGTCTTTGTACTTAATACAAAAGGTAGCGTGGTACATACTAAATCAACTGAAAAATCTTCCGAGGAGATTTGCGTTCCGTGGGCGCTCTGATTCCTTGCCCGAATCGTCTCTCTTGCGTGCTCGAGGCTTCTGCGCGTCAATGAGGCAGTAGGAGTCATTGCCCAATGCTTTGCTTATGATGAAGGGTCCTTCCCATGGGGCCGAGAGCTTGTGCTGGCCGGCTTTTCACTGGATCGGTCGGAGCACAAGGTCTCCCTCTTGGAAGGATCTTGTCTTGACCTTTCGACTGTGGTATCGACGTAGGCTCTGCTGATAGATGGCGGACGGGCTGAGTGCCAACGGCCGGCCCTCTTCCTATAGATCAACGTCGTCTTCTCGTGCCTCTTTTGCTTCCGTCTCCGTGTACATGGTGACGCGAGGTGTGTCGAACTTGATGTCAGTACACAAGGAAGAAAGGAGTGAAGCCGGTAGATTTGTTCGGCGTGGTGCGTAGGCTCCAGAGAACGGCCGGCAGCTCGTCGACCTAGCAGCCGACCGACCGTTCCAGAGGCTCGACCAGTCGGGGCTTGATGCCGAAGAGGATGAGGCTGTTTGCTCGCTCGACTTAGCCATTTGACTGCGGATGGGCAACAGACGCTAAGTCCAGTCGGATGCCCTGCGTCGCGTAGAAACGGGCCAAGCCTCCCTTGGCAAAGTTCATGCCGTTGTCGGTGATGATGCTGTGTGGTACTCCGTACCAGGTGGTGATGTCTGCAATGATGGTCACAGTAGTCGGACCATTCAACTTCTGGATTGGCTTGGCTTCAATCCACTTGGTGAACTTGTCCACGGCAACAAGCAGACGGGTCATGCCGCCGCGTGCTGTTTTAAATGGTCCCACCATGTCCAACCCCCAGACAGCAAAGGGCCAAGTCAGGGGAATGGTCTTAAGTGCAGAAGCCGGTAGATGTTGCTGAGAACTGAACTTCTAACACCCTTTGCAATGCTTGACTAACTCCTTGGCATCTTACAAAGCAGCCAGCCAAAACAAACCATGGCGGAAGGCCTTGGCGACAAGGGATCTGGAGGCTGCGTGGTGGCCGCACTCGCCTTGGTGGATATCTTTGAGGATTGCTTGGCCTTTCTCTGATTCTACGCAGCGTTGGAAGACTCCAGTCATGCTGCGTTTGACAAGCTCTCTATTAACTATCGTGTAGGCTCCTGCTCGGCGCTGCACTTGTCGGGCCGAGATCTCATCGGTCGGCAACTCTCTATTTACCAAAAACTTGAGGATAGGCAATGCCCATGAAGGTGCTTGAATTTCTTCTATTGCCACTAGGGCCACTTGTACAAGGGCGGTTGGGCTGGGAGGCGGCGGGTTGGAATCGACTGCCGCTTGCTGCGCTGCTGAAGTCCCCGGGCCGACTGCCGCAGCACCCGGGCGGGATTGTGAAGTCCTTGGGAAGGGTGCGACTGCTGCAGTCCTCGAGACGCTTGGTGAAGTCCCTGGGCCGACTGCTGCAGCCCCCGGGCCAGGTTGCGAAGTTCCTGGGCTGGGTGCGGCTGCAGTAGTCCCCACGCTGCCTGCTGAAGTCCCCGAGCCGGCTGCTGCAACCCCCGAGTCGGATCCGACTGCTTCGGGAGGAGCCGGCACGAAGATGGACTCAGATTCTGGAGAAGGCTTGATTGACGGCTTGCGGAGGCACTAAAGGGAGACACCGACTGGTATTGCTTGACGGGTGGACCCGATCCGTGCCAGGGCATCAGCTGGCTCATTTTCATTCCGTGGCACATGAAGGAACTCACACCCTTCAAAATATATGTTGAGTTGCTGAACGAGGAAACAGTAGCTTGCCATGTTTGCATCCTTGGCGTCCCAGTCGCCAGACGATTGTTGGACTACCAAGTCGGAGTCGCCGTAGCACAGGATCCGGCGGATGCCGATCTCTTTGGCCAACCGGAGGCCGTGTATTAGTGCTTCATATTCTGCTACATTGTTGGAGGCGGCAAAATGGATTTGCCATGTGTATCTGAGCTTGTCGCCTTTGGGAGAGGTGAGGAGAATGTCGGCTCCCAAGCCAGTGTGCATCTTCGAGCCATCAAAGTGCATTCGCCAATGAGTGGAGTCCGGAGCTGGCGGCAAGTGCTGGGTCTCGGCCCAGTCGACAAGGAAGTCAGCCAGTGCTTGGGACTTGATGGCGGTGCATGGCTGGTAGAAGATGGTGTAGGGGGCCAGCTCAATGGCCCATTTGACCACTCGACCAGATGCATCTCTGTTGCCAATGTTTTCGGCAAGTGGGGCAGTGCAGACAACCGTGATTGGATGCTCTTGAAAGTATGGTTTCAGTTTCTTGGCGGCAAAGTGCATGCCGTAGCACATCTTCTGGTAGTGAGGGTAGTTCTGCTTTGAGGTTGACAGCACTTCACTCAAGTAATATACGGGCCTCTGGACTGGCTGTGCCCTGCCGGCCTCTGGACGCTCTACCACCATGACAGTGCTGACCACCTGGCTGGTGGCGGCAATGTAGAGGTACATATGTTCCTTATTAGCCAGAGCCGCCAGGACAGGCGGCATGGTTAACATCTTTTTCAACTGGAGAAAAGTTTCATCCATCTGGTCATTCCACTCGAAATGAGTGGTTTTCTTCATGAGCTGGTACATGGGAAGAGCCTTCTCACCCAGGCGACTGATGAAATGGCTGATAAGATGCCAAACAATCGGTGAATTTCTGGACATCTCTCAGTCGGGTGGGTCTCTCCATCCTCTTGATGGCCTTGATCTTCACGGGGTTGCACTTGATGCCGTGTTCTGAGACTAGGAAGCCAAGGAGTTGGACGGCTGGTACTCCGAAGATGCATTTCTCTGGATTGAGCTTGATCTGAAACCGGCGCAGATTTTCAAAACTTTCCTTGAGGTCCTCCAAGAGAGTACCATGCTTCTCCGTCTTCACCACAATATCGTCCACATAGACATGGGCGTTTCTGCCAAGCTTCTTGAGGAGGCACTTCTGCACGCAACGCTGGAATGTGGCACTGGCATTTCTCAAGCCGAATGTCATGGTTAGGTAGCAGAAGGCTCCAAATGGTGTGATGAAGGCGGTCTTCAGGCGGTCTGCCGGGTTCAGCTTGATCTGATGATATCCCGAGTAGGCATTCAAGAAACTTAACAGCTCGCATCCGGCTGTGGAGTTTATCACTTGGTCAATCCGAGGCGAAGAAAAACGGATCTTTTGGGCAAGCTTTGTTGATGCTGGTGTAATCAATGCACGTGCGCCACTTGTTGTTCATCTTCAGTACAAGGACCGGGTTGGCAAGCCATTCTCGAAAAAACACTTCCATGATGAAGCTGGCTGCCAGAAGTTGGGCTATCTCTTCACTAACAATTCTTCTCTTTTCCTCCGACAATCGGCAGAGGGGTTGTTTAACTGGTTTGGCATCTTCTCTGACATGTAACTTGTGCTCGGCGAAATCCGTCGAAACACCCGGCATGTCCTTGGGGGACCACGCGAAGATGTCCCAATTCTCATGGAGGAAATCGATGAGCTCGCTTTCCTATTTGCTATCAAGGTTGGCACCAATGACAACAAATTTCTTCGGGTGCTCAGGGTCCAAAGGGATCTTCTTAGTTTCTTTGGCCGGCTGGAAGGAGCCCTGGGTCTCTGACTCTTTGGGCTCTCGGGACATATCCGGCTGCTTGTTGGTCATGGCCACCACCCGGTCCAGGAGCTTCTTCTCAGCAGCAAACACAAGGGACTCGGCCAGCCGGCTGCTGGCTGCGGCACAATCGGCCGACTTCTTGTAGTCTCCAGATATCGTGATAATGCCCTTGGTTCCTGGCATCTTCATCTTGAGGTAAGCATAGTGTGGCACCGCCATGAACTTGGCCAGAGCCGGCCGGCCCAGGAGTACATGATAAGGGCTTTCGAGGTCCACCACCTCAAACCAAATTGCTTTGCAGTTGAAGTGATCCTTGCCTCCGAAGATGACGTCTATCTTGACCTTGTCGATTGGTGAGCAGGACAGGCCGGGCACAATACCATGGAAAACATTCCGGCTGGGCTAGAGCTGCCTTTCCTTAATGCTTAACTTTTAAATGGTATCGCGATATAGAATGTTGATGTTGCTACCGCCATCTATCAGAATTCGGGAGAAACGAGCAACTCGCCTTTCTGTTGCGAGAGTGGCATCCAACACCAAAGCATAGGAGCCCGGAGAGGGCATCACCTCCGGGTGGTTAGCCCGGCTCCAGCTGATGGGCTTCTCAGACCAATGCATGAATTCAGGAGCACCTGAGGCGATGACGTTCACCTCTCGGTGCTACTGACGCCGTCTGCGCCTATCGTCCGCCACGCTAGTGAAGACCACGTAAGCGCCATGTTCTTCAGGATAATCATCTTGGACCGCTCCGACTGCTGGACGGGCGGCCGGCTGCTAAGGAGGCGGAGCTGGTGGGCCAGCAGGCGGTGGAGGCACGCCTTCTCCCTTGGCGATGCGGACAAGCCGGTGGCAATTCCAAGTTGTATGGTTGGACGGCTTCGCCCCGCTGTGAAACTTGCAGGGGGCATCGAGGGTCTTCTCAAAGGAGAAAGCGGGAAACCAGGTGGTCTTGCCGCCCTTCTAACGCTTGGGGAGTTCCTGCCCTTCAGGTTGTTGATCTTCAACCGTCGCCACCTGCCGGCTGGTGGAGGCTGGCTGGGGGGCTTTGCGGTTGTTGTCGTTTGGCTGCTAGCGCCGACTGTTGTCTCCAGCCGGTGTTCGAGGGGCCAGGGGAAGCACCTTCCCAGAAGTGTCCACCCGGAGCTCCGACTTCATGGAGGAGTCAGCAGTGGTGTACTTGTCTGCTATGATCAGCAGTTCGTCGAGCGTGGCCGGCTCGTCACAGAGAAGACGGTGCTTGAGTAAGGTGCCCTCTCGGCACCTGGCGATGAAGTACTCGATAGCTTGGACCTCATGCACTCCTTCACAGGAGTTGCGTAATTCTGCCCACCGCGTCAGGTAATCGCGGGTGGACTCATTGGGGCCTTGGACGCACATCGAGAGCTGGCGAGGCTTGGGGGCGCTTGTAGGTGCTACTGAAGTTGCGGATGAACACTTCGGTGAAATCTACCCAGCTGTTGACGATGTAGGGTTTGAGGCTTTTCAGCCACATCCGGGCTGTGCCCTGGAGCATGAGCGGGACGTACTTCACGGCAACACGCTTGTTGCCATTTGCTATGCTGACAGTTGTGGAATAGTCCACCAACGAATCCTCCGGCTTCACGGAGCCGTTGTACTTAGGCGTGTCTCTTAGGAGCGAGAACCCCTTGGGGAAGGGATCGTCACGAATGCAGGGGCCAAAACAAGGCGGAACCATTGCATCTCCTTCTTCTAGATCCAAGGGTCGAGCCAGGCGATCGATCCGGTGGCGCACGTCATTCTCTCCGACTCCTTCTCGGCGGCCCAGCCGGTCACCGAGAGTCGGATGATCAATAGGTGGCGGGGCACCACGCCTCTCTCTTCGAGGAGGCGGCGAAGGTGGATCATTGCCCCGCCGTTCGACTACTTGAGGGCGGCCGTCTTGGTCGCGCTCGATGGTGATGCGAGTCCGGCTGCGACTGGCAGCCGTCTCCTTGTCTCGTTTGTCGTGGGCGCCACCTGTCAGCGTCTGGGAGGTCGCGCCATGCTCTTGGCGAGGAGGCGGATTCTCAACCCGCTGGTTAAGCTCCTCGGCGCGACAGCCGGCTTCTTGTTGCGCAGCAGCTGCGTCGATAAGCTGTTGAACGCGCTCTGCTACCTCTTTTAGCACTGCTTTGGTTTTCCTCGAAGAGAAGGGATGATGCAGCAAAGTAGCATAAGTATTTCCCTCAGTTTTTGAGAACCAAGGTATCAATCCAGTAGGAGGCTACGCGCGAGTCCCTCGCACCTGCACAAAACAAATAAATCCTCTCAACCAACGCAAATAGGTTTTGTCAACCCCTATAAGGCCACTTACGAGAGTGAGATCTGATAGATATGATAAAGATAATATTTTTGGTATTTTTGTGATAAAGATGCAAAGTAAAATAAAGGCAAAGTAAATAACTAAGTAGTAGGAGATTGATATAATAAAGATAGACCTGGGGCCATAGGTTTCACTAGTGGCTTCTCTCGAGAGCATAAGTATTCTACGGTGGGTGAACAAATTACTGTTGAGCAATTGACAGAATTGAGCATAGTTATGAGAATATCTAGGTATGATCATGTATATAGGCATCACGTCCGAGACAAGTAGACCGACTCCTGCCTGCATCTACTACTATTACTCCACTCATCGACCGCTATCCAGCATGCATCTAGAGTATTAAGTTAAAAATAGAGTAACGCCTTAAGCAAGATGACATGATGTAGAGGGATAGACTCATGCAATATGAAGAAAACCCCATCTTTTTATCCTCGATGGCAACAATACAATACGTGCCTTGCTGCCCTTACTGTCACCGGGAAAGGATACCGCAAGATTGAACCCAAAGCTAAGCACTTCTCCCATTGCAAGAAAGATCAATCTAGTAGGCGAAACCAAACTGATAATTTGAAGAGACTTGCAAAGATAACCAATCATACATAAAAGAATTCAGAGAAGATTCAAATATTATTCATAGATAGACTTGATCATAAACCCACAATTCATTGGTCTCAACAAACACACCGCAAAAAGAAGATTACATCGAGTAGATCTCCACAAGAGAGGGGGAGAACATTGTATTGAGATCCAAAAAGAGAGAAGAAGCCATCTAGCTTCTAACTATGGACCCGTAGGTCTGAAGTGAACTACTCACACTTCATCGGAGGGGCTATGGTGTTGATGTAGAAGCCCTCCGTGATCGATGCCCCCTCCTGCGGAGCTCCGGAACAGGCCCCAAGATGGGATCTCATGGATACAGAAAGTTGCGGCGGTGGAATTAGGTTTTTGGCTCCGTATCTGATCGTTTGGGGGTACATGGGTATATATAGGAGGAAGAAGTATGTCAGTGGAGCAACAGGGGGCCCACGAGGGTGGGGAGCGCGCCTGGTAGGGTAGGGCGCGCCCCCTACCTCGTGGCCTCCTGTTACGTGCCTTGACGTAGGGTCCAAGTCTTCTGAGTTGTATTCGATCAGAAAATCACGTTCCCGAAGGTTTCATTCCGTTTGGACTCCGTTTGATATTCCTTTTCTTCGAAACCCTAAAACAGGCCAAAAAACAACAATTCTGGGTTGGGCCTCCGGTTAATAGGTTAGTCCTAAAAATAATATAAAAGTGGATAATAGAGCCCAATAATGTCCAAAACAGTAGATAATATAGCATGGAGCAATCAAAAATTATAGATACATTGGAGACATATCAAGCACCCCAAGCTTAATTCCTGCTCGTCCTCGAGTAGGTAAATGATAAAAACAGAATTTTTGATGCGGAGTGCTACTTGGCATATTTCTCAATGTATTTTTTTCTTTATTGTGGCATGAATGTTCAGATCCAAAAGATTCAAGATAAAAGTTTAATATTGACATAAAAAATAATACTTCAAGCATACTAACTAAGCAATCATGTCTTCTCAAAATAACATGGCCAAAGTAAGTTCATCCCTACAAAATCATATAGTTTGGTCATGCTCCATTTTCGTCACACAAGAATGCTCTCATTATGCACAACCCCGATGACAAGCCAAGCAATTGTTTCATACTTTAGTAATCTCAAACTTTTTTCAACCTTCACGCAATACATAAGCGTGAGCCATGGATATAGCACTATGGGTGGAATAGAATATAATGAAGGGGGTTATGTGGAGAAGACAAAAAAGGAGAAAGTCTACATTGACGTGGCTAATCAATGGGCTAGGGAGATGCCCATCAATTGATGTCAATGCAAGGAGTAGTGATTGCCATGCAACGGATGCACTATAGCTATAAATGTATGAAAGCTCAACAAAAGAAACTAAGTGGGTGTGCATCCAACTTTCTTGCTCATGAAGACCTAGGGCAATTTGAGGAAGCCCATCATTGGAATATACAAGCCAAATTCTATAATGTAAGATTCCCACTAGTATATGAAAGTGATAACATGAGAGACTCTACTATGAAGATCATGGTGCTACTTTGAAGCACAAGTGTGGTAAAAGTATAGTAACATTGTCCTTCTCTCTTTTTCTCATTTTTTTATTTGGGCCTTTTCTCTTTTTTATGGTCTCTTTCTTTCTCTTTTTATTCGGGCTTCTTTGGCCTCTTTTATTTATTTTTCGTCCGGAGTCTCATTCCGACTTGTGGGGGAATCATAGTCTCCATCATCCTTTCCTCACTTGGGACAATGCTCTAATAATGATGACCATCACACTTTTATTTTTCTTACAACTCAACAATTACAACTCGATACTTAGAACAAAATATGACTCTATGTGAATGCCTCCGGCGGTGTACCGGGATATGCAATGATGCATGAGTGACAAGTATGAAAGAATTATGAACGGTGGCTTTGCCACAAATACGATGTCAACTACATGATCATGCAAGGCAATATGAGAATGATGATGCGTGTCATAATAAACGGAATGGTGGAAAGTTGCATGGCAATATATCTCGGAATGGCTATGGAAATGCCATAATAGGTAGGTATGGTGGCTGTTTTGAGGAAGATATAAGGAGGTTTATGTGTGATAGAGCGTATCGTATCACGGGGTTTGGATGCATCGGCGAAGTTTGCACCAACTCTCAAGGTGAGAAAGGGCAGTGCATAGTACCGAAGAGGCTAGCAATGATGGAAGGGTGAGAGTGCGTATAATCCATGGACTCAACATTAGTCATAAAGAACTCACATACTTATTGCAAAAATCTACAAGTCATCAAAAACCAAGTATTATGCGCATGCTCCTCGGGGGATAGATTGGTAGGAAAAGACCATCGCTCGTCCCCGACCGCCACTCATAAGGAAGACAATCAAATAACACCTCATGTTTCAAATAAGTTACACAATGTTTACCATACGTGCATGCTACGGGATTTGCAAACTTCAACACAAGTATTTCTAAAATTCACAACTACTCAACTAGAACAACTTTGATATCACTATCTCCATATCTCAAAACAATCATCAAGTATCAAACTTTTATTAGTATTCAATGCACTTATATGAAAGCTTCTTATTATGCCTAAAAGAAAATTGCCATGTTGTTCTAAAGGACTCTCAAAATAATATAAGTGAAGCATGAGAGATCAATTATTTCTATAAAATGAAACCACCACCATGCTCTAAAAGATATAAGTGAAGCACTAGAGCAAAAACTATATAGCTCAAAAGATATAAGTGAAGCACATAGAGTATTCTAATAAATTCCAATCCATGTGTGTCTCTCTCAAAAGGTATGTACAGCAAGTATGATTGTGGTAAACTAAAAATCAAAGACTCGAATCATACAAGACGCTCCAAGCAAAACACATATCATGTGGCGAATAAAAATATAGCTCCAAGTAAAGTTACCGATGAACAAAGACGAAAGAGGGGATGCCTTCCGGGGCATCCCCAAGCTTAGGCTTCTTGGTGTCCTTGTATTTTACCTTGGGGTGACTTGGGCATCCCCAAGCTTAGGCTCTTGCCACTCCTTGTTCCATAATCCATCAAATCCTTACCCAAAACTTGAAAACTTCACAACACAAAACTTAAAAGAAAATCTTCGTGAGCTCCGTTAGTAAAAGAAAACAAACCACCACTTTAAGATACTGTTATTTATTTATATTGGTGTTAAACCTACTGTATTCCAACTTCTCTATGGTTTATAAATTCTATTACTAGCGATAGATTCATCAAAATAAGCAAACAACACACGAAAAACAGAATCTGTCAAAAACAGAACAGTCTGTAGTAATCTGTAGGTTTCGAATACTTATGGAAGCCCAAAAATTCTAAAATAAATTTATGGACGTGAGGAATTTATCTATTAATCATCTGCAAAAATAATTAACTAAATAGCACTCTCCAGTAAAAAATGTCAGCAATTCTCATGAGCGCTAAAGTTTCTATTTTTATAGCAAGTTCAACAAGACTTTCCCCAAGTCTTCCCAACGGTTCTACTTGGCACAAACACTAATTAAACACAAAAAACACAACCAAAAATTAGGCTAGATAATTTATTTATTACTAAACAGGAGCAAAAAGCAAGGAATAAAAATAAAATTGGGTTGCCTCCCAACAAGCGCTATTGTTTAACGCCCCTAGCTAGGCATAACAAACAAGAATAGATCTAGGTATTGCCATCTTTGGTAGGCAATTCTTCAATGAGGCATCTACCATATTTAGGAATTTCTTTATTTTTATTAATTATCAAACTTTTAGGCATAAGATCAAAAAATTCATTTGTAACAAATGGTTCCTTAATGATAGCAAAAAGATTGGATGAACACTTATAGATTTGAGATCTGCATTTTCCTTACTAGATGATTCACCCTTTTTTAGGAACATACATAAGTTTGGCAACTTTAGTGGAAGGACTCGGAGTATTCTTTACGGAAGAAAAAGCGGTTCTCAAGTTGGTAATAATATTCTCAAGTTTATCGATCTAACGGAATCGTGATTTATTTTCTCATTAACTATGGTTCCTTTTCTTTAATATCTTTCAAAGCAACTCCTACTTTAGATCCATATTGAGAGATTCGGCTGTGGATCTTTTTATCCAAATTTTCAATCAATTCTACGGTAGCAACCTTATTTTCAATAATTTCAAGCCTTTGCATTACATGCTCCAAAGTTAATATAGTTCCATTAACCAAGAGAGGGGTGAGCCAAATAAATCTAACATAGCATTATAAGAATCAAAGAATGGCTACCCAAAAGTTCCCTCCGGTAATAGTATCAATAACATAACGGTGCCAAGGAGTAATACCTACATAAAAATTGCGAAGGAGAATGGTAGTAGATTGCTTCCTAGTAGATTTATTTTGAGCATTGCAAATTCTATACCAAGCATCTTTTAGATTGTCACCCTCCCTTTGCTTAAAATTTAGAATTTCATTCTCAGGAGACAACGGAGAAGATAAGGGACTAGCCATAACGACAAGCAAACAAACTAACACACAAGAAAACAAAAAGCAAGCAGGCGAAAGGAGGCAAATAGAGAAAGAGAGGAAGGATAGAGAGAGAGGGCGAATAAAATGGCAAGGGTGAAGTGGGGAGAGGAAAGCGAGAGGCAAATGGCAAATAATGTAATGCGGGAGATAAGGGTATGTGATGGTACTTGGTATGTTGACTTTTGCGTAGACCTCCCCGGCAACGGCGCCAGAAATCCTTCTTGCTACCTCTTTTAGCACTGCGTTGGTTTTCCCCGAAGAAGAAGGGATGATACAGCAAAGTAGCATAAGTATTTCCCTCAGTTTTTGAGAACCAAGGTATCAATCAAGTAGGAGGCTACGCGCGAGTCCCTCGCACCTGCACAAAACAAATAAATCCTCGCAACCAACGCAAATAGGGGTTGTCAATCCCTATAAGGCCACTTACGAGAGTGAGATCTGATAGATATGATAAAGATAATATTTTTGGTATTTTTGTGATAAAGATGCAAAATAAAATAAAGGCAAAGTAAATAGCAAAGTAAATAACTAAGTAGTAGGAGATTGATATGATAAACATAGACCCGACTAGTGGCTTCTCTCGAGAGCATAATTATTCTACGGTGGGTGAACAAATTACTGTTGAGCAATTGACAGAATTGAGCATAGTTATGAGAATATCTAGGTATGATCATGTATATAGGCATCACGTCCGAGACAAGTAGACCGACTCCTGCCTGCATCTACTACTATTACTCCACTCATCAACCGCTATCCAGCATGCATCTAGAGTATTAAGTTAAAAATAGAGTAACGCCTTAAGCAAGATGACATGATGTAGAGGGATAGACTCATGCAATATGAAGAAAACCCCATCTTTTTATCCTCGATGGCAACAATACAATACGTGCCTTGCTGCCCTTACTGTCACCGGGAAAGGATACCGCAAGATTGAACCCAAAGCTAAGCACTTCTCCCATTGCAAGAAAGATCAATCTAGTAGGCAAAACCAAACTGATAATTCAAAGAGACTTGCAAAGATAACCAATCATACATAAAAGAATTCAGAGAAGATTCAAATATTATTCATAGATAGACTTGATCATAAACCCACAATTCATCGGTCTCAACAAACACACCGCAAAAAGAAGATTACATCGAATAGATCTCCACAAGAGAGGGGGAGAACATTGTATTGAGATCCAAAAAGAGAGAAGAAGCCATCTAGCTTCTAACTATGGACCCGTAGGTCTGAAATGAACTACTCACACTTCATCGGAGGGGCTATGGTGTTGATGTAGAAGCCCTCCGTGATCGATGCCCCCTCCGGCGGAGCTCCGGAACAGGCCCCAAGATGGGATCTCGTGGATACAGAAAGTTGCGGCGGTGGAATTAGGTTTTTGGCTCCGTATCTGATCGTTTGGGGGTACGTGGGTATATATAGGAGGAAGAAGTACGTCGGTGGAGCAACAGGGGGCCCATGAGGGTGGGGAGCGCGCCTGGTAGGGTAGGGCGCACCCCCTACCTCGTGGCCTCCTGTTACGTGCCTTGACGTAGGGTCCAAGTCTCCTGAGTTGTATTCGAGGAGAAAATCACGTTCCCGAAGGTTTCATTCTGTTTGGACTCCGTTCGATATTCCTTTTCTTCGAAACCCTAAAACAGGCAAAAAAACAGCAATTCTAGGTTGGGCCTCCGGTTAATAGGTTAGTCTAAAAAATAATATAAAAGTGGATAATAAAGCCCAATAATGTCCAAAACAGTAGATAATATAGCATGGAGCAATCAAAAATTAACGTATCACGCTCCGTCATGTAGCGACGCTCGTCGCCATCCAGGTGGTCCAGCTCGTCTGTTGCCTCCTGGGCAGTGTGTATGTTCTCCATAGGCGTGGCGTAGACTGGGTGGTCCACTCCAAACATGTTGGTGACGACACCGCCTCGCTTCCTGACCGTGTCTGTGCGGCTGGGCCCAACAGAAGTTGGCGTGTCGCCGACAGCGCGGTCAACCTCACGCTAGAACGCCTCGGAGAGGTGTCTCATGGTAGCCAGTTTCTTGGCGTTCTCTACGAGTGAGACGCGGCATGCCTCCAACGTCTCGACATCCGCATCCGCCGTAATGGGCATGGACAAGTCCCGCATTGCCGCCTGCAATGGGTCCTGGCCGGCTCCTCTGGAACCCCCATTATGGCTGATGACAAGCACCTCCGTGACGGTGCTGTCGCCACTCTCTGCGCGAGAAAGCGGATCATCGATGACCACCATGTTGGTGGGGAAGGAATCGGAAGAAACCATGTCGGTGTCGACAAGCATCGGATCGGTGGAGCCAACCGACTCCAGATCGGTGGCTGGCTCGTTGGCGATGTGAAGCTTGCTGAGAAAGTTGACGAAGCAGCTCTCGGAGCTGGCCGCTCCCGCGTCGGGAGCGGGCTCGGTGGAGAGGCGAAGCTCGCCAACAAGATCGGCGAGGCTAGCCGCCGCACAGGCGACCTCCGCGCCGTGTAGCGCGTCGGCACAGACGCCATCGAGCGAGCCGGGCTAGCTACGATCGCGAGGAAGGAACAGGGTTCCCGTCCAGAACAGACCTCCGGACAACGATGCACCTAGCCCCACGGTGGGCGCCAAATGTCGGGGGTGTCGTGTGACATATGCCAATGGATGCCTTATCATGGAGGCGCTAATAATACGTTGCCGGTGCCAGGAAACGAGATGAGGTGAAGACATGCACGCCGGTGAATCTTACCCAGGTTCGGGGCTCTCTTAGGAGATAACACCCCTAGTCCTGCTCTGCGGGGTCTCCGCATGATCACTATAGCAACAAGAGTGGCTACAAGATTGCTCCTAGAGCTGTTTCTCTAGAGGAGGAAAAAGAACAAGGCTAGCCCTAGCTTCCTCTCTCTATATGTGTGGGTGATATGAACTAAGGTCTAAACCCTTTGCATGGGTGCCCTAGGGGGTTTATATAGGCCTACCCCTAGGGGTACAAAGGTAATCTATTCGGGTGTTGGCCCCGTCTGTCAGTGTCTATGATCGCCGGCTTCTTCGCCGGCTGCTAGGGCCCGCCGCCTGGTGGGCCTTGTTGACTGTCTCGTACTTCGCCGACAGGCCGTCCCCGCCACTTGCGGGTCTGGCCGGCTGCTCAGCATAATAGTGATGCTGGTAATGATGTATGTTTTGTCGGGGGGGGCGTGGCTACAGTATCGCCGCCTGGCGGGCGATCACTGTAGCCATCCCCCATCTCTCCTGATTAATGGCGCACGGACTTTAAGGAGAGGAAGGTCGCCTGGTCAGGGGCCGGCCTCTCCTCAAGCCGACTGGTTTGGGTTTGCCGCCCTAGCTCCTAGCGGACAGGTAGGGCCCACCGCCTGTGGGCCGTACCGACAGTCCGTAAGTGAGGGCATGGCCTTCTCTGCCATGGGTGATGTCACGGGCCACACATCAACAGTGTCGCGCCGGCCGGGGGTGTTCGCCCCATACGATGCACTGTGGCCACGCTTGGCCCTGGATTCGGGGGTGGCTGACGGTAGTGTAGCCATGCCCCGTCTCATCGTCATAATGTGGTGCAAACTTTGAGGGCACTTGGGGCCACCTGCTAAGGGCCGACCTCTCCAGAGGCCACCCTCTAGGAGTCGGCCCACTTCAAAGCCGCCCTCTGGGCCTTGCCGTCTTCCGCCAGCCGGCCACTGGGACCTGCCGCCGTAAGAAGGCCTCTAGTTGATCTTTGGGTCTTGAGGGGCGAAGCCGGCCCCGATGTCTTGAAATTCCATGGGGGGCAGATGAGGCTACCCGTGGCTAATTACTCTGACAATATTATAGTTCATCATGAAGCTCTTGTAGCTTGGTGGCAGTGATTGAAGAACTCTGTCAGTGACACTATCATCAGGAAGATTAACTCCCGGTTAAGTCAAGTGGTTGTGGTACACAGACATTTTGAGTATATGTTCACTGACAGAATTATTCTCCTCCATCTTGCAGCTGCAGAACTTATTAGAGACTTCATATCTCTCAATCTAGGCATTTGCTTGAAATATTAACTTCAACTCCTGGAACATCTCATATGCTCCATGACGTTCAAAACGTCGTTGAAGTCCTGGTTCTAAGCCATAAAGCATGGCACACTGAACTATCGAGTAGTCATCAGTTTTGCCCTGCCAGGTGTTGACAACATCTGTCGTTGCTCCTGCAGTGGGTTTGTCACCTAGCGGTGCTTCCAGGACCTAATTCTTCTGTGCAAAAATGAGGATAATCCTCAAGTTACGGACCCAATCCATGTAGTTTCTACCATCATCTTTCAACTTAGCTTTCTCTAGGAAAGCATTAAAATTCAATGAAACAATAGCACGGGCCATCTATCTACAATAACATAGACATGCAAAATATTATCAGGTACTAAGTTCATGATAAATTAAAGTTCAATTAATCAAATTACTTAAGAACTCCCACTTAGATAGACATCTCTCTAATCATCTAAGTGATCACGTGATCCATATCAACTAAACCATGTCCGATCATCACGTGAGATGGAGTAGTTTTCAATGGTGAACATCACTATGTTGATCATATCTACTATATGATTCAAGCTCGACCTTTCGGTATTAGTGTTCCGAGGCCATATCTGCATATGCTAGGCTCATCAAGTTTAACCCGAGTATTCTGCTTGTGCAAAACTGGCTTGCACCCGTTGTATGTGAACGTAGAGCTTATCACACCCGATCATCGCGTGGTGTCTCGGCACGACGAACTGTAGCAACGGTGCATACTCAGGGAGAACACTTATACCTTGAAATTTAGTGAGAGAACATCTTATAATTCTACCGTCGAACTAAGAAAAATAAGATGCATAAAGAATAAACATCACATGCAATCAATACAAGTGATATGATATGGCCATCATCATCTTGTGCCTTTGATCTCCATCTCCAAAGCACCGTCATGATCACCATCGTCACTGGCTTACACCTTGATCTCCATCGAAGCATCGTTGTCGTCTCGCTATCTATTGCGTCTACAACTACCGCTACCGCTTAGTGATAAAGTAAAGCAATTACATGGCGATTGCATTTCATACAATAAAGCGACAACCATATGGCTCCTGCCAGTTGCCGATAACTGTGTTACAAAACATGATCATCTCATACAATAAAATCATGTCTTGACCATATCACATCACAACATGCTCTGCAAAAACAAGTGAGATGTCCTCTACTTTGTTGTTGCAAGTTTTACGTGGCTGCTACGGGCTGAGCAAGAACCATTATTACCTATGCATCAAAAACCACAATGCGATATAGTGATTGCTTTTTGATCTTCAGAAAGAACCCTGTTCATTGAATCCGATTCAACTAAAGTTGGAGAAACAAACACCCACTAGCCACCTATGTGCGAAGCACATCGGTAGAACCAGTCTCGCGTAAGCGTACGCGTAATGTCGGTCTGGGCCGCTTCATCCAACAATGTCGTTGAATCAAGAATCATCTAGTGACAGCAAGCAATATGTATATACCCACACCCACAACTCCTTTGTGTTCTACTCGTGCATATAAGATCTACGCATAAACCTGGCTCGGATGCCACTGTTGGGGAACGCAGTAATTTAAAAAAAATCTACACACACGCAAGATCATGGTGATGCATAACAACGAGAGGAAAGAGTGTTGTCCATGTACCCTCATAGACCGTAAGCGGAAGCGTTATGACAACGTGGTTGATGTAGTCGTACGTCTTCACGATCGAGAGATCCTAGCACCGAAGGTACGGCACCTCCGCGATCTGCACACCTTCAGCTCGGTGATGTCCCACGAACTTATGATCCAGCAGAGTGTTGAGGGAGAGCTTCGTCAACACAATAGCGTGATGACAGTGATGATGATGGTACCGGAACAGGGCTTCGTCTAAGCACCGCTACGATATGACCGAGGTGGGTTATGGTGGAGGGGGGGCACCGCACACGGCTAAGAGATCAATGATCAACTTCTGGGTCTATGGGGTGCCCCCTCCCCCGTATATAAAGGAGTGGAGGAGGGGGAGGGCCGACCCTCTACTATGGCGCGCCCTAGGGAGTCCTACTCCCACCAGGAGTAGGATTCCCCCCTTTCCAAGTAGGTGTAGGAGAGAAGGAAGGGAAGGAGAGAAGAGAAGGAAGGAGGGGCGCCGCCCCTCCCCCCTAGTCCAATTCGTACTAGGCCTTGGGGGGGCGCGGCCTGCCCTAGGCAGCCCCTCTCTCTTTCCCCTAAAGCCCAATAAGGCCCATGTACTCCCGGGGGGGGGGGGGGTTCGGTAACCTCCTAGTACTCTGGAAAATGCCCGAACTCATCTGGAACCATTCCAATGTTCAAACATAGGCTTCCAATATATCGAGCTTTACGTCTCGATCATTTCGAGACTCCTTGTCATGTCCGTGATCAAATCCGGGACTCCGAACTACCTTCGGTTCATCATGATGCATAAACTCACAATACCGATCATCACCGAACGTTAAGCGTGTGGACCCTACGGGTTCGAGAACTATGTAGACATGACCGAGACACGTCTCTGGTCAATAATCAATAGCGTAACCTGGATGCTCATATTGGTTCCTACATATTCTACGAAGATCTTTATCGGTCAAACCGCATAACGATATACGTTGTTCCTTTTGTCATCGGTATGTTACTTGCCCGAGATTCGATCGTCGGTATCTCAATACCTAGTTCAATCTCGTTACCGGCAAGTCTCTTTACTCGTTTCGTAACGCCACATCCCGTAACTAACTTATTAGCTACATTGCTTGTAAGGCTTATAGTGATGTACATTACCGAGAGGGCCTAGATATACCTCTCCGATAATCGGAGTGACAAATCCTAATCTCGATCTATGCCAACTCAACGAACACAATCGGAGACACCTATAGAGCACATTTATAATCACCCAGTTACGTTGTGACGTTTGGTAGCACACAAAATGTTCCTCCAGTATTCGGGAGTTGCATGATCTCATAGTCATAGGAACATGTATAAGTTATGGAGAAAGCAATAGCAATAAACTAAACGATCATCGTGCTAAGCTAACAGATGGGTCAAGTCAATCACATCATTCTCTAATGATGTGATCCTGTTAATCAAATGACAACTCATGTCTATGGTTAGGAAACATAACCATAGTTGATTCAACGAGCTAGAACAAGTAGATGCAAACTAGTGACACTCTGTTTGTCTATATATTCACAAATGTACTAAGTTTCCGATTAATACAATTCTAGCATAAGTAATAAATATTTATCATGATATAAGAAAATATAAATAATAACTTTATTATTGCCTTTCACCCACAAAAAAAACTTTATTATTGCCTTTAAGGCATATTTTATTCAATTTCCAAACGATCACGATCGGTATTCTTCCAGCGACTCTGCGGTTTTCGTGTGGCGCACCTTAGGCCGTGGGCTCTCATTGGGGATTTCAACATTATTTACCACGCTGTTGTCAAGAACAACCAAAATTTCTTGAAGAAACGGAGAATCTACTTTAGCAATGAGGGGTGTACATACTTATATGATCTGCTGTCCCTCGAATGTATAGAAAACAAGTAGTAATGCTAATGCACTGCCCTAGCATCTACCCGGCCGATCCATTTACCTGGATATAATCGGCAGAACGGAAGAAATTGCGCTTCACGGGGTAAAGAATTTAACCTCGATCTGACATAATTATGGATTGTCTTACCGTGTTCCTTCTTTCGATTTTCTTCGGCACACCGTTTACACTGGAATGCTCTTGTAGAATGGGGAAAATGGGAGCCGGGGAGCTCTCCCTGTTGATAAAGAAAAGATTTTCTTTTTTTGCATAAACAGATATGTGCCCCAATCGTGTGTGCAGTACTGGTGGCTCACAGGAAAAGCCGGCAAATCCATGCCCCAGTCGGCAATCGCCGCCCTGTCCTTGAGAGGACTAGCAAATACTGTACTGCGTTTCAGTAAATCAGTACTTCCTCCATTTAAAAATATAGTGCGCCCGCGCTTCCCGAGGTCTAACTTTAACCATAAATTTAACCAACCAGACCAACTGCGGCGGGAGAAAAAAAATATATAATTGAAAACTTCTTTCAAATACGAATTCACTGATATAATTTTTGCTCCCGCCGCAATCGATCTTGATAGTTAAATTTACAGTCAAAGTTGAAGCACGGAGATAGAGGAAGCACTACGTTGTGGAATGGAGGAAGTAGTAGTGCATCTGCGCACTGGGTCAAGTCCCGCACGAGGCCCCATCAAGAAGCTCCACGGCACTAGTGGACGACGCGCCGACCCACATGGCCACGTTACTCGTACATCATCATCATCATCATATCTACGGTGCATGCAATGCACGGACCGGCCCGCCCGTCCCTCGCGCGTAGGAGAGAACCCCCACGAGAGATATCCGGCCATCGGTTTTTTGTGCGCCGAGTAGTACTGCTACTACCATGCATGATGCATGGCTTGTTTGATTGCTTTTGCTAGCTAGTGATGAACTGATGATGGCGAAAGAGCCTGCCTCGATGATGCCAGGAAACGCGTCGTTTTGGCCAAACAGACGGGCTCATTTCCTTTGATCCAAAGTGATACGTGCCGACGTTGCAGATTTCCTCCATCCCTCAACTAGAAGTTCTTGCCAACTCTCACTTTTCCAGGGACTGCTACGTGAGCTCGTGAAAAGAAAAAACGATAGGGCAAAGAGCCAAAGACTAGATAAAAGAGAAGAAGCCAAACGGGGGAGTGGGTCAAGCTGTTGCGCCAGACCACGCACAAGATGCGATTATACGTGCGTCACATGACTCTATTCTAGACGTTTACTGGATTACATGAGCTCACAGTCACAGCATGGCAGTCATCACTCACACAAGACATTCAAGTGTCAGAGGCTCGTACGCCCCGACCCAACGACTGAACCGCGGGGCACCTTGAATTTCACAAGCTCACTGGACCATCAAAAACACGTTTGAAGGTGGTCAAGAGTTTCCGAAACTCTCACGCAAACAAAAGAGAGTTTCGGAAATTACTTTATGGCATGAAAACAAAACAGGTCGGTCACGATCACAAAATTATATATATCCAAATTCATTAACAAACGAAAGTGATGTCTCTTTTCTGAAAAGAATCAGATCCATTATAAAGTTCGTCGGAAATACAAAGCATCTCTCCATCCCTTGGCGGCTAGGACAAACTCTCCCCTCCAGACTTCACCGGCGAGCCCGTAGATTTGCCTCCCCTCTGCCTGCTGCTCCGGCGACCGGCGGCGCGGAGGGGAATCCCGGTGCCTTCGCTTCGATTAGTAGTTTAGGTTAGGGTTTTTTAGTCCTTCCAGGTGCGGCCCTCGGATGGATGGTGGCGCATCTTCTTCGAGTTTGTCTTTCGGACTTCGATCCTCCTCGAGTTCGTCCATCGAGACGTAGTCGACTAAGCTCCGGCGTAGATTTCCGCCGTCTTCTTGAGACGGTGAAGTTAGGGTTTCTCGTCGTGTGGTGAGATTTGGTGTCAGTTGTTTCAGATCTATTCAAGGGTTCAACGGCAACGACTGTGGCTTCAGGGTGCTGGTCCTTAGGGGCACACGTGCACAATAGGGGTGCGGCGACAGCGGTGCGGCGGCGGCTCATTCTGGCAGCAGTAGTGATCATTCGGTGGTCTCAGCATGTTGATGTGGTTTTTGTTATGTTTGAGGCGCTTTGTACTTCCGGTGAACTTTGATAATAGATTCGATTTTTTTTTGCAATTGTGAACATTATAAAATTCTCATCTGGCCCCAATATATCTTGGTGCCACAACTCACGGACCAATTTGCATATTTTTTTTGGTTTCTTGTGAGTTCATGTGTTGAGTATTAGTCTAAAAGCTTGTAACACGGTATAGTACATGTTAAATGAATTTGTGAACTTGTAAAAAAAATTGAAAACTGTTTTAGTGTTGAACAGGAGGACCCATGCATGCATTTTTGCAGTCAGCGTGGGAAGGAAGGAAAATAAGAGTGACAAATAATAGTCGTTCTTGTACCAATGTTTGTGAAAAAAGTGTCGCCGGAATCACGATAGGCAATAGAAGAAGGAAGCCCCCACCCAACAGGAGGGCTAAAACCTATAGTTTCGAAGTTGCAAACTCTAGCCCCAGGCTGGCTTCACTATATTGTAACTACAACACGCTGAGTAGTGCTGCGGGAACCTACATGCGGTCGTCACGCCCCTAGTCATGACCCGGTGTACCTAGGGTTTGTCCCTGCCTCTGAAGATGACCATAAGTCTAGTGCGACTGACATGGCAACTCAATATAAAGTTCGAAACTCCGAGGGACTGCCTTCTAGGAAAAGTGATTCATGTCTCGATGTTTGTCAATCCAACAAATAAAGTCACACTTAGGGTTTTCAGCTTCAGCCCAAGGATGAAACATGCTCATTGAAGCTGCCTATTATAGCTAGCGAGGCAAATTCACGGATTTCCAACCTAAATAAAATCCTCAAAAAGTTGTTTTGTCCAAACTTGAGAGCTTTATTCAACAAATAAGCTTCTAGCATCATCAGCCAAGTAGACTAGTGAGCAGGAAAGAAGGTCTAGAGTTAGTCCAACTTTCAGTGACCATCAATGAGCAAGGATGCTTAGAACAGAGACGTGCCGGTACATTCTTTTTAAAAAAGGAGGATGACCCCCGGCCTCTGCATCTGGGCGATGCATACGGCCACTTTATTAATTATTCTCACAAGACTTTACAAAGTCATACAACAGCAAGACTAAAACCACCGTCTAAGCAACAACTATGCTACACCTATCCAATTGATGAAGGGGCGCTGATAGCCTGGGCCTAATACCAAACAAACATCGCAGCCAAATCTAAACATCTAAGACCTGAGGTCCCAACCAGGACGCCTGCCTGGTATGGGGCACCTACCAGTCCGGCGCACTCCTCAACCAGGACGTCTGCCGGGTATGAGGCCGCCGTACCCACCTGCCACAAGTCCATCTTCAGAGCTGTACTGTTGCATCTACCATGCCATGTTTCTCTGTCATCGACGCCACCACGACGCCAGATAGCGTTGTCCTCCTGCGCGAGTCCATCCTCCCACATCGAACTCTGAATATGCACTGCGTCACATCGTCAAGATCCGTCGCCATCAATGTATGAATGAAGCACCGCTCCACCAAAGAAACGGTTTGCTGGTCCGGCGAAGCAAGGCGCAGCACCAAGTAGAAGGCCGAAGCGCACCGCCACCACGCCACCAGCAGCCCCGCCACCAAGAACTGTTCCCAGCCGCCACCTTCAAGAAGGAACACAACACCAGGATGCCGTCGACGCCCAGAATAGGGGAACAAAAGCTTTTGCCATAGCTCTAGGAGGAGGCGGAAGGGAGAGGATCCACCCCAAAGCCTCCAGGAAGGGGATCGGCGCCAAAGGCGTCGACTTTGGGGAAGCCGCATGTTAATTACCTAAACAGTCAATGACCAGTGGGCCCCACATGAAGTTGACCCAGTCAACTGCATAGTTGACTGCTGACATCAGCATGATGTCATGCTGATGCCATCATTTACTATTCTGGATAATGTGGAAATAAATAGTTAAATTCCAGAAATTAATAAAAACTTTAGAAAATCATATTAAATAAACCGTAGCTCGGATCGAAAAACTTTGTACCTGAAAGTTGCTCAGAACGACGAGACAAATCCGGATACGCAGCTCGTTCGTCCGCCACGCACCCCTAACATAGCGAACACGCAACTTTCCTCCTTGGTTCATCTGTCCGAAAACGCGAAACCCCGGGGATATTTTCCCGGATGTTTCCCCTTTCACCGGTACCACCTCATACCGCGTTAGGGCACTCCTAGCATCACGCTTTGTCATGTCATGCATCGTCATGCATCTGTTTGCTTAGTATTTATTGTTTCTTCCCCCTCTTCTCTCGCTAGACACCGAGACCGACGCCGCTGCTACCCAGTACGACTATGGTGTTGACGACCCCTCTCTCTTGCCAGAGCAACCAGGCAAGCCCCCCTGATCACCAGATATCGCCTACTCTCCTCTATACTGCTTGCATTAGAGTAGTGTAGCCTGCTACTGCTTTTCGTTAATCCTATTCTGATGCATAGCTTGTCATTGTTGCTACAACTGTTGATACCTTACCTGCAATCCTAAATGCTTAGTATAGGATGCTAGATTGTCATCAGTGGCCCTACATTCTTGTCTGTCTGCCATGCTATACTATCGGGACGTGATCACGTTGGGTGTTGATCACGGGTATGTACTATACCTACTACACATATATATGTTGTGACTAAAGTCGGGTCGGCTCGTTGAGTACCCGCGGTTGATTCACGAATTGGGGGCTGGAAGGACATACTTTCCCGATGGCCCTTTGTGTGGATCTTTGTGGCGGAGCGGCAGGGCAAGTTGAGACCACCCAGATGAGAGGTGGGCCTGGCCCTGGTCGGCGTTCGCGGTGGCTTCAAGATAACACGCTTAACGAGATCTTGGTATTTGATCTGAGTCTGGCTACTGGCCTATACGCACTAACCAACTACGCGGGAACAGTTATGGGCACTCGACGTCATGGTATCAGCCGAAGCCTTCGTGACGTCAGCGACTGAGCGGCGCGCGCCAGGTTGGACCGCGTAACGTAATTTCCTTTGTAATGGAGGTTGCTAGGTCTGCTCACCGGCCGCATACGCAATGTGCAGGTGTGCAATGGGCGATGGGTCCAGACCACTACGCCATAGGATTTAGACCGGCGTGCTGACCTCTCTGTTGTGCCTAGGTAGGGTCGCGACATGTTGATCTTCCGAGGCCGGGCATGACCCAGGAAAGTGTGTCCAGACAAAGGGGATGAGCGTCTTGGGAAATGTGGTGCACCCCTGCAGGGAAGTTAATCTATTCGAATAGCTATGATCTTCAGTAACAGGACGACTTGGAGTTGTACCTTGACCTTATGACAACTAGAACCAGATACTTATTAACACACACCCTTCCAAGTGCCAGATAAAACTGGTGATCGCTCTCTCATATGGCGACGAGGGGAGGATCATCGGTTAGGATTATGCTACACGATGATACTTGGTGAACTTACCTTCTACTCTCTTCTACATGCTGCAAGATGGAGGTGGCCAGAAGCGTAGACTTCGATAGGACTAGCTATCCCCCTCTTATTCCGGCATTCTGCAGTTCAGTCCACATATGATACCCTTATTCCATTTGATACCAATGCATACATATGTAGTGTAGCTCCTTGCTTGCGAGTACTTTGGATGAGTACTCACGGTTGCTTTGTTCCCCCTTTTCCCCTTCCTATACCCGATTGTTGCGACCAGACATTGGAGTCCAGGAGCCAGACGCCACTGTCGATGACGACTACTACTACTCGGGAGGTGCCTACTACTACGTGCAGCCCGCTGACGATGACCTGGAGTAGTTCAGAAGGATCCCAGGCAGGAGGCTTGCGCCTCTTTCGATCTGTATCACAGTTTGTGCTAGCCTTCTTAAGGCAAACTTATTTAACTTATGTATGTACTCAGATATTGTTGCTTCCGCTGACTTGTCTATGATCGAGCTCTTGTATTCGAGCCCTCAAGGCCCCTGGCTTGTAATATGATGCTTGTATGACTTATTTTATTTGTAGAGTTGTGTTGTGACATCCTCCCGTGAGTCCCTGATCTTGATCGTACACGTTTACGTGTATGATTAGTGTATGATTGAATTGAGGGTGTCACAAGTTGGTATCAGAGCCGACTGCCTGTAGGAATCCCCATTCCACACTCCTTGGCTGAAGTTGAGTCTAGACATTACAAAACTTTTTACTAACATGGCTGTGTGTCTTACGGGCCCACGTCGCCATTTGGGTGGTATTAGGATCTTTTACTCCTTGATCCTTACTCTAGGACTCTGAACTCTCTTCTACTCGGGTTAAACGATTTTACTAACTCTAACATTAGGATCCCGTGACCACGTTCACCTCAAAATTGGATAAGCCCTAGCTATTCTTTAGAGTAGTATATTGAATATTATCCACACTGTCATTTGAATCCTTTGAAACATCTTTGTTTTCAGATGGAACCCACGAGACAGGTCGTGCGCCACACGACGGCCAATGGTGCCTCAGGATCACCTGCTGTGTTGGTTGAGATGATGACCTATCTGGGATATCGCTGGCATCGTGAGTACACTGTCTACGAGGAGTACTAGGACTTTAACGAGGAGCAGTACCATGCCATCGTCCATCTCTACTCTCGGGAGTATGACTCCACTATCATGTTGCACACTGCTCATGGTGTTGGAGTGACTATCGACATGGCGGTCCACGATGCTACTTATACTGCTCTGACACGTCTTCGTAGAGAGTATCAGGAGTTGGACACCTCCCCTTTCAGGCACATTGCTATCACATCCGATGTTGGTGTGGAGGGATACTACACTGCTGCCTACTCCACTGTCACCCGAGAGCCCTTCTACCGTCAGAACCTGGTTCTGCATGCTGATGGGTTGGATAGAGCTAACCGAGCTCTTCGCCACGAGTTGTACACCACCCGTCAGCACCTGTACCGTGCTCTGACGCTATTGCACCCCTCTGTCTGATCTGGTGATTTGTCGCGTTTTGTGATCTACCCTGCCAGGACCGTGATGCCCCAGGGCGTCGGATGGCCAGATGTGGGAGGCTACTCTCCCGCACTTGGTCCTCTCCTGCCACCTGCGCGTTGGGTTCCGCACTAGAGTATCCACGGACCCCAGGCTACTCACGTGGAGGACTTCCCTTCGCGTCACTACCAGCTGTCCGGCTACACCTACCTCCACAGTTCCTCGTGGGACTGATGTAGGATTGCTTGTTAGTGTTAGATGCATTCACCGCGAGCCTGCTTGCCGCCTGGGATGTTCTTAGGCTATGTACTGAACTCTGTGTATCGAACTCTATGCATGATCACTTTTGTAAGATATGCCAACTACTATGTAGTATCTATCGTGTTCCTTTCATTATGCATGTTTCATCATGAATGATGCTTGTCCTTGCAAATTCTCAATGCTGAACTACCCCTGTTATATATTAGCAGGATGGTTAGACCAGGTGGTCGTGGTCATGGTGGCCATCCCCCACCACCGCCTGAGTACATGGCTAGGATGATGCAACAGTTTGAGCTGAATCGCCAGTTCATGGAGAATATTATGGCTCAGTCTCCTCGCCCCAATATGAACCAGCAGCCAACCCAAGTGACTCTACAGGATTTCGTGCGCCTCAACCCAACCGTGTAGCGCAGCTCAACTCAGCCTCTGGATGCTAATGACAGGCTACGTGACATCACCTATGAGATGGAGTCTGCTGATGTAGCCCCTGCCAGCTATGTCACCTTTGCTTCCTTCTTCCTGGAAGGACCCGCTGCTCAATGGTGGGACATCCACAGGCGTACTCTGTCGGTTGGAACAATCATCACATGGCCAGACTTCCAAGCTGCTTTCCGTGCTCGCTTCATTCCTCGGGGAGTCATGGACCGTAAGAAGCGCAAGTTTCGCAGCCTCACCCAAGGCAACAAAACTGTGGAAGCTTATCAGGAGGAGTTTCTTGACTTGTCCCGCTATGCTGAAGAAGACATTGCAACTGATCCACGCAGACAGGAGAAGTTCCGTGATGGCCTTCAAGCTGATATCAAGCTCGCACTTCTAGTGCACGACTTTGCCGATTTCGCCACCGTGGTGAACAAGGCCATCAATGTCGAAACTGGTCTACAGGAACACCAAAGCTCTCACAGGCGCAACCGTGACACGGGCTCATCTTCGGGCCCGTCCTCGCAGAAGCGTAGCATATGGATTCCCAACAGCATGTACCAGCCAATTGCACCTACTCCAAGGCAGTCCTATGCCACATCGTATCTGCCTCCCCCACCAACTAGGCAGCCAAGACTTCCAGCCCCACCACCCCGAGCTCCTGTTCCCACTCCCAATAATGGCCTGTGCTACAAGTGTGGCCAACCAGGTCACCTCGCCAGGAACTGCATTCAGAACCAGAGTCAACTGGCCCTTCCTGCAACTAGTCATGGAAGCAACCAGCCTCGCAACAACAATGCTAGGTCTTATGATCGTGTTCATGCCAACCACGTTGATCTTAATGAAGCTCAAGACCAGCCTGCTACTATGATGGGTACACTCCTCGTAAATTCAGTACATGCATCTGTTTTATTCGATTTAGGAGCATCGCATCCATTCATGTCAGAAGATTTTGCATACAAGCACGACGTTAAATGTGAGGAGATGAACACTTCGGTAGTGGTAAAAAAACCCTGTGGGACAATGTCAAACCTCACTGGTTGGCATCGACGTCCCCGTGGAAATCAAAGGGCTGGAATTCTATGCCTCTCCCATTATCCTGAAGTCGTCTAACATTGACCTCATTCTAGGGATGGATTGGTTGAAAGCGCATACTGCTTCTATAGTTTGCGCCAATAAGACCGTCCATCTGCTGCATCCTTCCGACGAAATAGTTACTTACCAGGCTCATCTAGTTCAGAATGCCGAGGCACGACTTTCTACCTTGAATGCATTGAACGCCGCACCACTCGAGGGCATTGAAAACATTCATGTCGTTTGTGAATTCCAAGACGTCTTTCCGGAAGAACTTCCAGGGATTCCCCCCGCTAGAGCTGTCGAATTCATAATTGACTTGAAACCAGGCACCACTCCTATAGCCAAACGACCCTACAAGATGCCGCCGCATGAACTCATTGAGCTTAAGGAGGAAATCGACAAATCTCTTGTCAAAGGTTTCATTCGCCCTAGTTGCTCTCCTTGGGGAGCACCTTCTCTCTTTGTTAAGAAGAAGGATGGGACGAACCGATTAGTCCAAGACTAACGTCCTATAAACCAAGCTACCATTCAGAATAAATATCCTCTTCCTCGGATCAATAATCTTTATGATCAACTGGCTGGCTCATCAGTGTTCTCCAAACTCGACTTGAGGTTGGGTTACCACCAGATCCGTGTTCATGAAGAGGATATCCCAAAGACCGCCTTCGTGACTCGGTATGGATCATACGAGTACACCGTCATGTCATTCGGCTTAACGAATGCTCCAGCCACCTTCTCTCGCCTGATGAACTACATATTCATGGATTACCTCGACAAGTTCGTCGTGGTTTATTTGGATGATATCCTTGTATTTTCCAAAAACAAGGAAGAACATGCTGAACATCTTCGTCTTGTGCTGGAAAAGCTTCGAGAGCATCAACTCTATGCTAAGTATTCCAAGTGTGAATCCTGACTCCCCGAAGTAACCTATCTTGGGCATGTCATCTCCAAGGATGGTATTACCGTCAACCCTGAACGAGTTCAGGATATTCTCGATTGGACTCCTCCGAAGAATGTCAAGCAAGTCCGAAGTTTTCTCGGTCTCGCCAGCTATTGCCGTCGATTCGTCGAGAACTTCTCCAAGGTTGCCAGGCCTTTGACTAATCTATTGCATAAGGGTGTCAAGTTCCAATGGACAGACAAGTGTCAGGAAATTTCTAGGCGCTCAAAGACAAGTTGACTTCTGCCCCAGTGCTTGCTCCACCTGATACTAAGAAGGACTTCGTCATTTACTGCGACGCTTCCCATCAAGGATTAGGCAGTGTCCTAATGCAAGAGCGCAGAGTGATTGCTTATGCCTCTCGTCAACTGCGCCCTCACAAAGAAGACTACCCAGTTCACGACCTCGAGCTTGCTACTGTCATTCATGCACTAAAGCAGTGGCGACATTACCTTCTCAGTAATCGTTGCAAGATCTTCACCGACCACCAAAGTCTGAAGTATCTGTTTACTCAGCCAGATATGAACCTCCGTTAGCAGAGATGGATGGAGACTGCTGCAGACTTTGACGTGGGTATATCCTATACCCCCCGGCAAGGCTAATGTAATGGCTGATGCCTTGAGCCGCAAGTCTTACTGCAACCACCTCCAGGTTCACAAAGTTCAGCCCTCGCTTGTCGAAGAATTTAGAAAGCTGAACCTTCATATTGTTCCTCCTGGAGCACTCGCTCCCCCTCCCCCAGAGTTCCAAAAGATGAATCTTCGTGTTGTTACTAAGGGTTCTCTAAATACCCTGGCTGTCGTACCAGATCTCATAGATGGTATAAAGACTATTCAAGGTTATGACTCTGAAGTCCATAAGATTAAACGCCATCTAGCAGAAGGAAAGCCCTCATTCTTCACTATCGCCGATGATGGCGCCTTGTACTTCAAAGGCCGCCTAGTGGTACCACGTTCAAGGAAAAACCTGGATCATACTAAAAAGGTTATGAAAGAAGATCATGATACGCATTTGTCTATTCATCCCGGTAGTACAAAGATGTACCAGGACATCTGTCAGAGATTCTGGTGGTCCAATATGAAGCAGGACATTGCTCGTTATGTTGCTGAGTGTGACGTTTGCCGTCGTATCAAAGCTGAACATCAAAGGCCTGCTAGAACTCTACAACCTATCTCTATTCCTGAATGGAAATGGGACCATGTTGAAATGGATTTCGTCACTGGATTTCCCAAATCACGGAAAGGTAATGATGCTATTCTTGTCGTCATTGAACGGCTTTCTAAAGTTGCACATTTTCTGGCGGTCAAAGAAACAATCACTGCTAGTCAGGTTGCAACTCTCTACATGTCCAGAATTGTTTCACTTCATGGTATTCCACTGGTTATCAGTTCAGACCGTGGCAGCTTATTCACTTCAAGATTCTGGGCAAGTTTCCAAGAAGCTATGGGAACTCATCTGTCGTTCAGTACTGCGTTTCATCCTCAGTCGCAAGGGCAGGTTGAACGTGTCAACCAAGTTCTCGAAGACATGCTTCGAGCTTGTGTAATTTCCTTCGGCAAGAAATGGGAGGAATCTCTTCCATATGCCGAGTTCTCTTATAATAATAGCTATCAAGCTAGTCTGGAGATGTCCCCCTTTGAAGTGTTATATGGCCAAAAGTGTCGAACCCCTCTAAGCTGGTCAGAAACTGGGGAACATCCACTCTTCGGTCCGGATATTATCCAGCAGGCCGAAGAACAAGTCCGCATTATTCGCGAGAATCTCAAGACTGCACAGTCACGTCAGAAAAGTCAGTATGACCATCATCACAAAGACATGGTCTATCAACCTGGCGAAAAGGCTTATCTTCGAGTTACACCAATGAAGGGTGCTCACCACTTCGGGATCAAGGGCAAGCTAGCTCCCCGCTATATCTGTCCCTTCACTATTCTCGAAAGGCGTGGAAAAGTGGCATATCAACTGGAGCTTCCGCCGAACCTTTCCCAGGTTCACGATGTGTTCCACGTGTCACAACTCCGCCGTTGCTTCAAGGACCCAATCCGAGTAGTGGATCATGAAGTGCTCGAATTACAACAGGACCTCTCCTATAAAGAGCATCCGGTCCGCATTCTCGACCAAGCTGAACGCCGCACACGTCAGAAAGCGATCAAGTTCCTCAAGGTCCAATGGTCGCATCACTCTGAAGATGAAGCCACTTGGGAACGCGAGGACCGCCTGCGTGATGAATACCCCGCACTGTTTCCTTCTACCTCCTAAATCTCGGGACGAGATTTCTTGTAGTGGAGGAGTTTTGTAACGCCCGGATAATCATGCCACACTAATCCCATGTTAACGATGCCACGTCACCTCTGTCACTGTAGTTAATCTCAGGTTAGTTCAAAACCGATTCAAATTCAAATTTAAAATAAAGTTAAATAATAAAAGTTTTCAAAAATTAAAAAAAATGTTCGGGCGGTGCCATAATTTGCATACGTAATTATGGTGTAATAAACACATATTTATAAAATGCCTAAGTATTTTAAAATGAATTAAAACCCCTGTTCAAGAATTCATCTGATTAACCAGTTAACTTGTCGATTAATCCCTACTCATAGGGTCACCGAGTAGCCGATAAACCGAAAAATCGTCCGATTAATTAATTAAATGGCCGATTAACCTGCCGATTAGCCGATTAATCCCCTACTCGCTAGCCAACCGAGCAGCTACCTATTAACGATTTCCTCAACAATGATTAAAACAGAAAAGAAAATAAATAAAAAAGAAAAACTAAAACTAAAAAAAGGAAAGAAAGGAAAAGACCCCCCGTGCTGGGCCAAGTGGCCCAACTGGCCCCAGACGCCCGAATGGCCTGGCCCACCCCATCCCCCATATCTCCCCCACTCCTCCCTGTACCCACCGACACTCCCCCCTCTCCAAAAATGACTCCCCCTATCCCCCGACTGGATCGGGATCGAGGGAGGAGATCGTCGCTGCCGAACGACGCCGCCGCCCAGAGCCACGTCACCTCGCCGGACCCCCCCCCTCGCCAGCCTGCCTCCCGCTCCGCCGTGTCGTCCCCGTCCTCCCCCACGACTCCCATTGCCCCGTTCCCTACAGACCCGCGGTGAGGCCCCGGCCTCCTCCCTCTCTCTGCTCACTACGCGTTCCCATCGAGCCCCGCCCCCGCCGGTCACAACGACCCCCTTGCTCCCACGCCCGCACGCATCGTCGCGCTCACCGCGCCCGTTCCCCGTGCTGCTGCTCCTCCGCCTACCTCTCTGCTGCGCCCGCTCGTCGCCCCACCGCAGCCCATGCTGGCTTGCCCACCCGCGGCCCCCTGCTCCTGGTCGTGCCTGCCCGCGCCTAGCATCTGCTGCTGCCCTAGGGCCGCGACCTCCTTCCCCGCGTCACACCTGGACCGCGCGCCTCGCCCGTCCCGCTCCTCGCGCCACCACACTCACCTTGCCCGCTTGACCCCGCGCCCCCGTTGCCGCCTGCTCACCGCGCCTCGTGCGTCCGCAACCCCCACCACGCGCACCCGCTCGCGCCTTGCGCCCTTCCCCTCCTGCTACCTCGCTCCTACATGCGCCCGCATCCGCGCTCGGCCACTGCCTGACCTCGCCTGAGCCTCGCCATGCCCTGGCTACGCGTGACTGCTGCTTCCCGCGACTGCCGTCGACCGCTGCTTCCCGCGCCCTCCGACGCCGCCCTAGAGCTCGCCTCTGCCTCCCACCGGAGCTCCATGCCGGCCGCCGCCCTGCTCATCCCCTTTTGCCTCGCCCACGCTGGTGTCGCGCCGGCTTTTTTCCCCTCGTCGTGGCCCCGACTGGCTGCGTCCAGTTCGGGCGCCCGTACCCGCACGTCCCGGCGCCCACCCGCGCCCGACGTTCGTTATGCCCCCCAAGCCTATGACGAATGGGCCCCAGCGCCCCAGAACCATTAATAAAAAAAGAGTTTAAAAAATATATATATATAATAACAATTAATTAACTTACTTAATTCTGTTTAAATTAACTAATTATGATTAATTAACCTGATGACGAATTAACCTAATTAACTATTGTTAATTACCTAAACAGTCAATGACCAGTGGGCCCCACATGATGTTGACCCAGTCAACTACACAGTTGACTGCTGACGTCAGCATGATGTCATGCTGCCGTCATCATTTACTATTCTGGATAATGTTGAAATAAATAATTAAATTCCAGAAATTAATAATAACTTTAGAAAATCATATTAAATAAACTGTAGCTCAGATTGAAAAACTTTGTACATGAAAGTTTCTCAGAACGACGAGACGAATCCGGATACGCAGCCTGTTCGTTCGCCACACACCCCTAACATAGCGAACACACAACTTTCCCCCTTGGTTCATCTATCCGAAAACGCGAAACCCCGGGGATATTTTCCCGGATGTTTCCCCTTTCACCGGTACCACCTCATACCGCGTTAGGGCACACCTAGCATCACGCTTTGTCATGTCATGCATCGTCATGCATCTGTTTGCTTAATATTTATTGTTTCTTTCCCCTCTTCTCTCGCTAGACACCGAGACCGACGCCGCTGCTACCCAGTACGACTACGATGTTGACGACCCCTCTCTCTTGCCAGAGCAACCAGGCAAGCCCCCCCCCCCTTGATCACCAGATATCGCCTACTCTCCTCTATACTGCTTGCATTAGAGTAGTGTAGCATGTTACTGCTTTCCATTAATCCTATTCTGATGCATAGCCTGTCATTGTTGCTACAACTGTTGATACCTTAACTGCAATCTAAATGCTTAGTATAGGATGCTAGATTGACATCATTGGCCCTACATTCTTGTCTGTCTGCCATGCTATACTATCGGGTCGTGATCACGTCGGATGTTGATCACGGGTATGTACTATACCTACTACACATATATATGTTGTGACTAAAGTCGGGTCGGCTCGTTGAGTACCCGCGGTTGATTCACGAATTGGGGGCTGGAAGGACATACTTTTCCGACGGCCCTCTGTGTGGATCTTTGTGGTGGAGCGACAGGGCAGGTTGAGACCACCCAGATGAGAGGTGGGCCTGGCCCTGGTCGGCGTTCGCGGTGACTTCAAGATAACACACTTAACGAGATCTTGGTATTTGATCTGAGTCTGGCTACTGGCCTATACGCACTAACCAACTAAGCGGGAACAGTTATGGGAACTCGACGTCGTGGTATCAGCCGAAGCCTTCGTGATGTCAGCGACTGAGCGGCGCACGCCGGGTTGGACCGTGTAACGTAACTTCCTTTGTAATGGAGGTTGCTAGGTCTGCTCACCGGCCGTGTACGCAATGTGCAGGTGTGCAATGGGCGATGGGCCCAGACCCCTGCGCCATAGGATTTAGACCGGCGTGCTGACCTCTCTGTTGTGCCTAGGTAGGGTCGCGACGTGTTGATCTTCCGAGGCCGGGCATGACCCAGGAAAGTGTGTCCAGACAAAGGGGATCGAGTGTGTTGGGAAATGTGGTGCATCCCTGCAGGGAGGTTAATCTATTCGAATAGTCGTGATCTTCGGTAACAGGACGACTTGGAGTTGTACCTTGACCTTATGATAACTAGAACCAGATACTTATTAACACACACCCTTCCAAGTGCCAGATACAGCCGGTGATCGCTCTCTCACAGGGCGACGAGGGGAGGATCATAGGTTAGGATTATGCTACACGATGCTACTTGGTGAACTTACCTTTTACTCTCTTCTATATGCTGCAAGATGGAGGTGGCCAGAAGCGTAGACTTCGATAGGACTAGCTATCCCCCTCTTATTCCGGCATTCTGCAGTTCAGTCCACATATGATACCCTTATTCCATTTGATACCTATGCATACATATGTAGTGTAGCTCCTTGCTTGCGAGTACTTTGGATGAGTACTCACGGTTGCTTTGTTCGCTCTTTTTCCCTTCCTATACCCGATTGCTGCGACCAGACGTTGGAGTCCAGGAGCCAGACGCCACTGTCGATGACGACTACTACTACTCAGGAGGTGCCTACTACTACGTGCAGCCCGCTGATGACGACCTGGAGTAGTTTAGGAGGATCCCAGGCAGGAGGCATGCGCCTCTTTCGATCTGTATCCCAGTTTGTGCTAGCCTTCTTAAGGCAAACTTGTTTAACTTATGTCTGTACTCAGATATTGTTGCTTCTCTTGACTCGTCTATGATCGAGCTCTTGTATTCGAGCCCTCGAGGCCCCTGGCTTGTAATATGATGCTTGTATTACTTATTTTATTTGTAGAGTTGTGTTGTGACATCCTCCCCTGAGCCTTGATCTTGATCGTACACGTTTGCGTGTATAATTAGTGTACTATTGAATCGGGGGTGTCACAAGTTGGTATCAAAGCCGACTGCCTGTAGGAATCCCCCTTCCACACTCCTTGGCCAAAGTCGAGTCTAGACATTACAAAACTTTTTACTAACATGGTTGTGTGTCTTATGGGCCCACGTCACCATTTGGATGGTATTAGGATCTTTTACTCCTCGATCCTTACTCTGGGACTCTGAACTCTCTTCTACTCGGGTTAAACGATTTTACTAACTCTAACATTAGGATCCCGTGACCACGTTCATCCCAAAGTTGGATAAGCCCTAGCTATTCTTTAGAGTAGTATATTGAACATTATCCACACTGTCATTTGACTCCTTTGAAACATCTTTGTTTTTCAGATGGAACCCACGAGACAGGTCGTGCGCCACACGATGGCCAATGGTGCCTCAGGATCACCTGTTGTGTTGGTTGAGATGATGACCTATCTGGGTTATCGCTGGCACCCTGAGTACACTGTCTACGAGGAGTACCAGGACTTTAACCAGGAGCAGTACCGTGCCATCGTCCACCTCTACTCTCGGGAGTATGACTCCACTACCGTGCTGCACACTGCTCATGGTGTTGGAGTGACTATCGACATGGCGGTCCACGATGCTGCTTATGCTGCTCTGACACGTCTTCGTGGAGAGTATCAGGAGTTGGACACCTCCCCTTTCAGGCACATTGCTATCGCATCCGATGTTGGTGCAGAGGGATACTACACTGATGCCTACTCCACTGTCACCCGAGAGCCCTTCTACCATCAGAACGGATCGGGCCAGATCGGAGCAGGGGCGGATCTTCTACATGGAGCCATGACAGGTTGCGGGGATCCGCCACTGTGCCAGCGTCCGCAGCCCCCACGCCGCCCGCGCGGCCCTGGGAGGCTGCCCACCAGAGCCCGCCCGCGCAGCCCGCTGGCTGCACCGCGCCCACCGGCCGGGGCCGCCGCCCCGGAGAACCAAGGCCCTCCACCGGAGAGGAGGCGCCAGATCCCGCCGCCGCCATCATTGGGGCCGAGCACCCGCGCCTCGGAGGCCCTCAGGCTGTGGCGGAGGGAGGGGAGGAGAGGGGGAAACGCGGTGGCGGCGCTAGGGTTGGCCCCCCAAGTCGCCTCAGAGGAGGCGATGCGGGGGGGGGGGGGGGGGCACTTTTAGATACACCCTTGGTCTCTGTGTGTGTGTGCAAGGTCTACATTGGCCGATATGTTTACATGTTGGATCTCAAAAGGTGAAAAGGAGGAAGCTAGCTCTCCAATTACCATCATCACAGGTGCCACAACAGAAGGACTATTATAGTGAGATTTCTAAACATTCACCCCTCACGCAGACCGTCTCCATCATCACATGCGAGAAACAATGTAATTTAGCAAAAGTCACACCATCCTAAAGCACCAAGGTCTCACCTATGAACGAATCCGTAACCCCAAGAAGGGGTTTGCACCAATCACCAAACAAACAACCCCTTCTGCACCACATTTACCAGTGTCCATATTCAACATTGCACCGGCCCGTGTTGATCTTCACCCAACTTGTATCTGGGGCCTCCATCTGTGACCTGTCAGCATGGATGAGTGGGAGTGTGGTATGTCTAGCAAGGCCAGGTCTTCTCTGATCGTATAGTTGTCACAAAATCAAGCTTCTCACCATCGTGGGTTGATTGTTATAGTGAATATTTGTCGAGCATGTATCTAGGTGCAGGCATGGCCGAAGAATACCAAGTCAAGTGTGTGCTTCGTCAAGCGTGTGCTTCTTCCCAGAAGAGTTTGGTATGCGAGAAATGCACTAACGCATGCATTTGATCTTCATCCATTGCAAAACAAACATTGCATATGCTAATTTTTGTGATATGTCGTCCCCGCAGCATACATTCATTTGGTAGGATGCAACGAACCACCGTCCACTAGAAAATACATGCCTTGATGACTTCTATATTTGTTCATCTGTTTGTACTTGCAACCGTCCCTTCATCTAAAGCATCATGCTCCTTTCAATTCACGAGAGCATGCCATTAACGGATTTGGCAGAGTGGAGAGTGGATGCCATTAACTCCATGAGCCCATGCAAGAAGATCATCGACACCACTATTGCGTAGTGGGATATTCAGTATAGCTTCGGCATCGGGGAGGATGAACACATCTCGGACCAGATCACGCGAGGTCCAGCTCTCAGTATCAATAAGTTCACTAACATGCTCAAGTGTTGTACCTCCCGGCTTAACCATATGAGACAGGTAGAGGACCCAGGGATCCACCTGCCATTCCAAATCGATATGGTGCTTCCATCGCCAACCCGCTTAATCAAACCTGTTTGAAAAGCATCTCGGCCTTGCATGATAGCGCACCAAATAGATGACGATGACTGCGACGCTGTAGCATCCATGAACCCACCACCAGGAAAATATCGATTTCGGATTAGTGATGAACCTCCACCCATGTTTTCCTAGCAACGCCAGATTACCTTAGAAAGGTTTGACCGGCACTACAAACATATATGGCGCCATGTATTTCTTTTCTACTCCGTTTTAGAAAGGTTTTTCTAAGAAAGTTTGCGTTCAAACTTTAAAATGAGGAATCGTCCACAAAGCTAGTAGTCGCTGTGTCCTCTAAAATCGCCGGCAAAAGAATTAGTGTCCCTATAAAATACGTAGGTGGACAAAATTCTTTCTGTGCGTGTGATGGCTCCACACCATGCAGTCAAACAGAAACGGAAACCTGCAAACATGCATGCAGCGAGTCATGGATGAAGCTAATTTTTTTGTGTGTGCAAATCCCGCCGTTTCCTGCGTACAAAACGACACGACTCATTTCCCGCGCCGAGCAAATGATTTACCATCAAGGCTTATCGTACACGTACGGCCAGCACTAATAAGATTCAAGATAATAATACTGCTATACTGTACAAAGTCTCGTGTAGAGTCGCTGAAGCAGCCTGTTGGTTACGGGGAAAGCAAACCTGAGTTAACTAAGGCTGGAAGCATCTGCGGCCGGTGAGTGTGCGTCGGCCACTCGCTAGGTTTGTTTAGTTTGTTTGGTCCTACCCGTTCGGTTAAATATACACTACGGGTTCTGATGAGTGCTTCAGGTCAAGAATGGATGATCCATCCCTACTTCTATTACGCCTTGAGCACTTTCAAATGCGTGCCGTAATATTAGACCACACAGACAAGGAAAATTGGGTGTGATGAACTCAGTCAGGTGCATATCCACCCGGCTCAAAGGACCTAGTATAAAAAAAATCTCGATGGAATTTGCAGGCTCACAAATCAACCGACGATGTGCATCCAGGACATACTTTTGGTAATGTGAGGGGATGGATCGCAGCTTCATACTGATGCACTGCAACTGCTTGCGAATGCCTACTCAGACCAATCAGTGGCGACATACCTGTGACGATACGCTCAAGTTTCAACCAAGTCGGCAGCACGAAACTGGGACCAGACAACGACACCCACGAGCCAAGAGCAGCCCCCCTGAAGTTATGAGCCACGACACCCACGACACCCACGGACCAGATTTTTTTTAATACAGTACAATCAAAACCGCTCATGTACACAAACATGCACTCATTCTATGAATGCATGCACGCACATCCTACCCATATGAGCTCCTCCGAGAGATTAAGCTGACACATCATCTTAAGATTGACGAAGCCGCCATAAACGCCTTCGTAGTCGATGGAAATGTCTCCTCCCACTGAACGCATATGGCCAAAAGAATATGAGCACCAATGTCAAGTCTGGGACTTGAACTCTGATGAGCATGGGATACCAATGTCCTCCTAATCATCTAACAGTAGGTATTGTTTACTGTTTGGGTGAACCATCCAACTACGTATGTCCAACACTTGATGGGTTACGTGTCGCTTAATCCTTGAACTAAAACCACGACAATTATTTTAGATCAGAGGGGCAACTTTTTTGCGAGAAAAAAAGGGTTACATGTCGCTCATGCACATATGGTAGACCGGTACGAGGGAAATTAATGACGCGGCCAACTATATCCACGCCTATCAAAGTGATCTATCATCGCACAGCGCACGGTTACCGCCGGCTTGACCCATCACCGCCTCCTCTGCGTCACATGGCTGCACGGGCGCCGTAAGTCATCACCACGCCTCATGGCCCGCCCATGTCTCCATATTTCCCCCTTCCCTCATTTCGGCACGCCCGAGCCATCACCATCTCCTTCGCACCACACGGTTACACAGGCACTCGACCCATCACCTGCTCCTCCGTGTCATATGGTTGCACGGGTGTCGGTGTCAAAATCGGCGGAACTCGGGTAGGGGGTCCCGAACTGTGCGTTTAAGGTTGATGGTAACAGGAGACAGGGGACACGATGTTTACCTAGGTTCGGGCCCTCTCTATGGAGGTAATACCCTACTTCCTGCTTGATTGATCTTGATGAATATGAGTGTTATAAGAGTTGATCTACCACGAGATCGTTATAGCTAAACCCTAGAAGTCTAGCCTGTATGACTACGGTATTGAGTATATCCTATTTGGACTACACCCTCCGGTTTATATAAACACCGGGGGGATCTAGGGTTACATAGAGTCGGTTACACAAGATGGAATCTTCATAGTTGTTCGCCAAGCTTGCCTTCCACGCCGAGGAGAGTCATATCCGGACACGGGTGTAGTCTTCGGTCTTGACGTCTTCACAGCCCATCAGTCCGGCCCATAGATAACAGGCCGGACGCCTGAGGACCCCTTAGTCTAGGACTCCCTCAGTAGACCTTGAACCTGGCTTCAATGACAAGGTATCTGACGCGTAGTGCTGTCTTCGGCATTGCAAGGCGGGTTCCTCCTTCCGAACTTCAAAAAATAGTTTTCGGATGAAACGAACGTGTCCGGATCTACAATGCACAGCTATAGAGGGTATAACACTTTCATGAATCCGATCTACTGACAACTTTAATAATGTGACGTCATGCCCTTCCAACCTTTATTTCAAACCGTTTCCTGTCCCGCCATTCCACGTTTTGGGGGCGTGGTTTTTACTCGCACGTCTTGTCGAAGCAGGGATCGTGCCCCCTTATTGCGGGATTTTCATCAATACGGGCGTGGGTGACCCAACCGTCCTGCGGGAAAGATTCCTTATGAATAGGCTGGTTCTTAGGCTTTAGGAGGGGGCGTTCAATACCGGAGGCCTTTATAAAGGAACCAAGGGCCGTCTTTTTAACGCCAAACTTCTCCTCAGCCTTCCCAACCCCAAGTTCCAGCACCCAAGGTTCGAATCCATTGCTTTCAGCCTTCCCATCATGTCCGGATCCAGCTCTCAAGGTCGATGGGTGGCTTCCTCCGTTACAGAGGAGGATATTGCAAAACTTCGGGCAGCCAAATATCTGACCGCAGAGATCCACCACCGGCTTCCTGCTCAAGGACAAGTTATTCCGACCCCCAGATCCGGCGAGAGGGTTGTGTTCATCCCCCACTTCCTCCAGGGGTTAAGGTTTGCGCTTCACCCCTTCATCCGGGGGCTAATGTTTTATTACGGACTGGATTTTCACGACCTTGCCCCGGACTCGATTCTCCATGTCTCGGCATTTATTATTACATGTGAGGCCTTCCTTCGAATCCCCCCACACTTCGGCTTATGGCTTAAGACCTTTAGTGTGAAACGGAAGATAGCCGACGGGGAACAGGCGGAGTGCGGCGGTGCTACAATCAGCCAACTCGCCAACACTCCCTGGCCAAAAGGTTCCTTCACCGAGACTTCCAATTACTGGCAGCGGGAGCGATTTTACATTACAGAGCCCCATAGTACTAAGTGGGTTGCTGCACCCACTTTCCGTCCTGGCCCATCGTCACAACTTGCTTCATGGGTCAACAAGGGGCTGGACTGGGGATCGGTTGATGAAGTGCGGACTTTACAAAGCCGCATCCGAACCCTCCTCAAGAGAGATATCGATCTCGTTAGTGTGATTCAATTGATGTTAGTCCGCCGAATCCTGCCCTACCAGTGCAGGCCTCGCCGCATGTGGGAGTTTAATCCAGAAGGACCACAAACCCTCCAACACTTCTTCGGCGCCACACACGAAGGGATGTGGAAGTTATTTTTTGGGAAGCGGAAACATTGGCCAGATACCGCTGAGGACGCTGGCCTCAACTGTAATCGTCCGGATACCCCGGTAAGCACTTGGCTCTCGAATACTTTGCGGTCATGCATACAGTAATATGATAGTGAGCAGACTATCTTTTTCCAGGGCTGGATAAAGAAGGCGGAACTGATTATGTGTTCGACCTCTCTGCCCAAGGGTCCAGCGAATCCTGTCCTAACAATGATGCTGGCCCCAGCACCATACCAGATGCCGGAGAAGGAGGATGAGGTGGAGGACAAGAGGACCAAGAACGGCCTCTATTCCCAAGGTGTTGGGGAACGGAGTAATTTCAAAAAATTCCTACGCACATGCAAGATCATGGTGATGCATAGCAACGAGAGGGGAGAGTGTTGTCCACGTACCCTCGTAGACCGAAAGCGGAAGCGTAAGCACAACACGGTTGATGTAGTTGTACGTCTTCACGATCCGACCGATCAAGTACCGAACGCACTGCACCTCCGAGTTCAGCACACGTTCAGCCCGATGACGTCCCTCGAACTCCGATCCAGCCGAGTGTTGAGGGAGAGTTTCGTTAGCACGATGCCGTGGTGACGATGATGATGTTCTACCGACGCAGGGCTTCGCCTAAGCACCGCTACAATATTATCGAGGTGGACTATGGTGGAGGGGGCACCACACACGGCTAAAAGATCAAATCAATTGTTGTGTCTATGGGGTGCCCCCCTGCCCCCGTATATAAAGGAGCAAGGGGGGAGGTGCGGCCGGCCTTGAGGAGGTGCACCAGGAGGTGTCCTACTCCCGCCGGGAGTAGGACTCCCTCCCTTCCTTGCTGGATTAGGAGAAGGGGGAAAGAGGAGGGAGAGAGGAAGGAAAGGGGGGGCGCCGCCCCCCTCTCCTTGTCCTATTCAGACTAGAGGGGGAGGGGTGCGCGGCCCTGCCCTAGCCGCCTCTCCTCTTCTCCACTAAGGCCCACTATGGCCCATTAAGCCCCCGGAGGGGTTCCGGTAACCCCTCGGTACTCCAGTAAAATCCCAATTTCACCCGAAACATTTCTGGTATCCAAATATAGGCTTCCAATATATCAATCTTCATGTCTCGACCATTTCGAGACTCCTCGTCATGTCCGTGATCACATCCGGGACTCCGAACAACCTTCGGTACATCAAAACTCATAAACTCATAATATAACTATCATCGAAACTTTAAGCGTGCGGACCCTACGGGTTCGAGAACTATGTAGACATGACCGAGACACGTCTCCGGTCAATAACCAATAGCGGAACCTGGATGCTCATATTGGATCCCACATATTCTACGAAGATATTTATCGGTCAGATTGCATAACAACATACGTTGTTCCCTTTGTCATCGGTATGTTACTTGCCCGAGATTCGATCGTCGGTATCTCAATACCCACTTCAATCTCGTTACCGGCAAGTCTCTTTACTCGTTCCGTAATACATCATCCCGCAACTAACTCATTAGTTGCAATGCTTGCAAGGCTTAAGTGATGTGCATTGCCGAGTGGGCCCAGAGATACCTCTCCGACAATCGGAGTGACAAATCCTAATCTCAAAATACGCCAACCCAACAAGTACCTTCAGAGACAGCTGTAGAGCACCTTTATAATCACCTAGTTACATTGTGACGTTTGGTAGCACACAAAGTGTTCCTCTGGTAAACGGGAGTTGCATAATCTCATAGTCATAGGAACATGTGTAAGTTATGAAGAAAGCAATAGCAACATACTAAATGATCGAGTGCTAAGCTAACAGAATGGGTCAAGTCAATCACATCATTCTCCTAATGATGTGATCCTGTTAATCAAATGACAACTCATGTCTATGGCTAGGAAACATAACCATCTTTGATCAACGAGCTAGTCAAGTAGAGGCATACTACTGACACATCTGTTTGTCTATGTATTCACACAAGTATTATGTTTCCGGTTAATACAATTCTAGCATGAATAATAAACATTTATCATGATATAAGGAAATAAATAATAACTTTATTATTGCCTCTAGGGCATATTTCCTTCAGTCTCCCACTTGCACTGGAGTCAATAATCTAGATTACACAGTAATGATTCTAACACCCATGGAGTCTTGGTGCTGATCATGTTTTGCTCGTGGAAGAGGCTTAGTCAACGAGTCTGCAACATTCAGATCCGTATGTATCTTGCAAATTTCTATGTCTCCCACCTGGACTAGATCCCGGATGGAATTGAAGCGTCTCTTGATGTGCTTGGTTCTCTTGTGAAATCTGGATTCCTTCGCCAAGGCAATTGCTCCAGTATTGTCACAAAAGATTTTCATTGGACCTCATGCACTAGGTATGACACCTAGATCGGATATGAACTCCTTTATCCAGACTCCTTCATTTGCTGCTTCCGAAGCGGCTATGTACTCCGCTTCACATGTAGATCCCGCCACGACGCTTTGTTTACAACTGCACCAACTGACAGCTCCACCGTTCAATGTAAACACGTATCCGATTTGCGATTTAGAATCATCCAGATCAGTGTCAAAGCTTGCATCAACGTAACCATTTACAATGAGGTCTTTGTCACCTCCATAAACGAGAAACATATCCTTAGTCCTTTTCAGGTATTTCAGGATGTTCTTGACCGCTGACCAGTGATCCTCTCCTGGATTACTTTGGTACCTCCCTGCTAGACTTATAGCAAGGCGCACATCAGGTCTGGTACACAGCATTGCATACATGATAGAGCCTATGGCTGAAGCATAGGGAACATCTTTCATCTTCTCTCTAACTTCTGAAGTGGTCGGGCATTGAGTCTTACTCAACTTCACACCTTGTAACACAGGCAAGAACCCTTTCTTTGCTTGATCCATTTTGAACTTTTTCAAAACCTTGTCAAGGTATGTGCTTTGTGAAAGTCCAATTAAGCGTCTTGATCTATCTCTATAGATCTTGATGCCCAATATAAAAGCAGCTTCACCAAGGTCTTTCATTGAAAAACTCTTATTCAAGTATCCCTTTATGCTATCCAGAATTTCTATATCATTTCCAATCAGCAATATGCCATCCACATATAATATCAGAAATGCTACAGAGCTCCCACTCGCTTTCTTGTAAATACAGGCTTCTACAAAAGTCTGTACAAAACCAAATGCTTTGATCACACTATCAAAGCATTTATTCCAACTCCGAGAGGTTTGCACCGGTCCATAAATGGATCGCTGGAGCTTGCATACTTTGTTAGGTCCCTTTGGATCGACAAAACCTTCTGGTTGCATCATATACAACTCTTCTTCTAGAAATCCATTCAGGAATGCAGTTTTTGATGGGGAACGTAGCAGAATTTAAAAATTTTCTACGCATCACCAAGATCAATCTATGGAGTCATCTAGCAACGAGGGAGAGGGGAGTGCATCTACATACCCTTGTAGATCGTGCGCGGAAGCGTTCAAGAGAACAGGGTTGATGGAGTCGTACTCGTCGTGATCCAAATCACCGATGACCTAGCGCCGAACGAATGGCACCTCCGCGTTCAACACTCGTACGGTTGGGAAGACGTCTCCTCCAACTTGATCCAGCAAGAGGGAAGGAGAGGTTGATGAAGATCCAACAGCACGACGGCATGGTGGTGGAAGCAACGGTGATCTCGGCAGGGCTTCGCCAAGCTCAGGGAGAGGGAGGAGTGTCACGAGAGGGAGAGGGAGGCGCCAGGGGCTAGGGTGTGGCTGCCCTCCCTCCCCCCACTATATATAGGACCCCTAGGGGGCGCCGGCCCTAGGAGATTGAATCTCCAAGGGGGGCGGCGGCCAAGGGGGGTGGAGTGCCCCCCAAGCCAAGTGGGGCGCCCCCACCCCTAGGGTTTTCAACCCTAGGCGCAGGGGAGGCCCATGGGGGGCACACCAGCCCACTAGGGGCTGGTTCCCCTCCCACTTCAGCCCATGGGGTCCTACGGGATAGGTGGCCCCACCCGGTAGACCCTCGGGACCCTTCCGATGGTCCCGGTACAATACCGATTACCCCCGAAACCTTCCTGATGGCCGAAACTTGACTTCCTATATATAAATCTTCACCTCCGGACCATTCCGAAACTCCTCGTGATGTCCGGGATCTCATCCGGGACTCTGAACAACTTTCGGGTTACCGTATGCTAATATCTCAACAACCCTAGCATCACCGAACCTTAAGTGTGTAGACCCTACGGGTTCGGGAGACACGCAGACATGACCGAGACGACTCTCCGGTCAATAACCAACAGCGGGATCTAGATACCCATGTTGGTTCCCACATGCTCCTCGATGATCTCATCGGATGAACCAGGATGTCGAGGATTCAATCAATCCCGTATACAATTCCCTTTGTCAACCGGTATGTTACTTTCCCGAGACTCGATCGTTGGTATCCCAATACCTCGTTCAATCTCGTTACCGACAAGTCACTTTACTCGTACCGTAATGCATGATCCTGTGATCAACCACTTGGTCACATTGAGCTCATTATGATGATGCATTACTGAGTGGGCCCAGAGATACCTCTCCGTCATACGGAGTGACAAATCCTAGTCTCGATTCGTGCCAACCCAACAGACACTTTCGAAGATACTTGTAGTGTACCTTTATAGTCACCCAGTTACGTTGTGACGTTTGGCACACCCAAAGCACTCCTACGGTATCCGGGAGTTGCACAATCTCATGGTCTAAGGAAATGATACTTGACATTCGGAAAAGCTATAGCAAACAAACTACATGATCTTTGAGCTATGCTTAGGATTGGGTCTTGTCCATCACATCATTCTCCTAATGATGTGATCTCGTTATCAATGGCATCCAATGTCCATAGTCAGGAAACCATGACTATCTTTTGATCAACGAGCTAGTCAACTAGAGGCTCACTAGGGATGTGTTGTGGTCTATGTATTCACACATGTATTACGATTTCCGGATAACACAATTATAGCATGAACAATAGACAATTATCATGAACAAAGAAATATAATAATAACCATTTTATTATTGCCTCTAGGGCATATTTCCAACAGTCTCCCACTTGCACTAGAGTCAATAGTCTAGTTACATTATGATGAATCGAACACCCATGCAGTTCTGGTGTTGATCATGCTTTGCTCTAGGGAGAGGTTTAGTCAACGGATCTGCCACATTCAGGTCCGTATGTACTTACAAATATCTATGTCTCCATTTTGAACACTTTCACGAATGGAGTTGAAGCGACGCTTGGTATGCCTGGTCTTCCTGTGAGACCTGGGCTCCTTGGCAAGGGCAATAGCTCCAGTGTTGTCACAGAAGAGAGTCATCAGGCCCGACGCATTGGGTATGACTCCTAGGTCGGTAATGAACTCCTTCACCCAGATTGCCTCTTGTGCTGCCTCCGAGGCTGCCATGTACTCCGCTTCACATGTAGATCCCGCCACAACGCTTTGCTTGCAACTGCACCAGCTTACTGCCCCACCATTCAAAATATACACGTATCCGGTTTGTGACTTAGAGTCATCCAGATCTGTGTCGAAGCTAGCATCGACGTAACCCTTTACGACGAGCTCTTCGTCACCTCCATAATCGAGAAACATATCCTTAGTCCTCTTCAGGTACTTCAGGATATTCTTGACTGCTGTCCAGTGTTCCATGCCGGGATTACTTTGGTACCTTCCTACCAAACTTACGACAAGGTTTACATCAGGTCTAGTACACAGCATAGCATACATGATAGACCCTATGGCCGAGGCATAGGGGACAACACTCATCTTTTCTCTATCTTCTGCCGTGGTCGGGCATTAAGGTGTGCTCAATCTTGTACCTTGCAATACAGGCAAGAACCCCTTCTTTGACTGATCCATTTTGAACTTCTTCAATATCTTGTCAAGGTACGTACTCTGTGAAAGACCAATGAGGCGTCTCGATCTATCTCTATAGATCTTGATGCCTAATATATAAGCAGCTTCTCCAAGATCCTTCATTGAAAAACACTTGTTCAAGTAGGCCTTTATGCTTTCCAAGAATTCTATATCATTTCCCATCAACAGTATGTCATCCACATACAATATGAGAAATGCTACAGAGCTCCCACTCACTTTCTTGTAAATGCAGGCTTCTCCATAAGTCTGTGTAAACCCAAACACTTTGATCATCTCATCAAAACGAATGTTCCAACTCCGAGATGCTTGCACCAGCCCATAAATCGAGCGTTGGAGCTTGCACACCTTGTCAGCATTCTTAGGATCGACAAAACCTTCTGGCTGCATCATATATAATTCTTCCTTAAGGAAACCATTAAGGAATACCGTTTTGACGTCCATTTGCCATATCTCATAATCATAGAATGCAGCAATTGCTAACATGATTCGGACGGACTTCAGCTTCGCTACGAGTGAGAAAGTCTCATCGTAGTCAACCCCTTGAACTTGTCGATAACCCTTAGCGACAAGACGAGCTTTATAGATGGTTACATTACCATCCGCGTCTGTCTTCTTCTTAAAGATCCATTTATTTTCTATGGCTCGCCGATCATCGGGCAAGTCAGTCGAAGTCCATACTTCGTTTTCATACATGGATCCTATCTCGGATTTCATGGCTTCCAGCCATTTGTCGGAATCCGGGCCCGCCATCGCTTCTTCATAGTTCGAAGGTTCATCGTTGTCTAACAACATGATTTCCAAGACAAGGTTGCTGTACCACTCTGGTGCGGAACGTGTCCTTGTGGACCTACGAAGTTCTGTAGCAACTTGATTTGAAGTTTCATGATCATCATCATTAACTTCCTCTCTAGTCGGTGCAGGCATTTCGGGAACAATTTCCTGAGCTACGCCACTCTCCGGTTCAAGAGGTAATACTTCATCAAGTTATACTTTCCTCCCACTTATTTCTTTCAAGAGAAACTCTTTCTCTAGAAAGGATCCATTCTTGGCAACAAAGATCTTGCCTTCGGATCTGAGGTAGAAGGTATACCCAATAGTTTCTTTAGGGTATCCTATGAAGACGCATTTTTCCGACTTGGGTTCGAGCTTTTCAGGTTGAAGTTTCTTGACATAAGCATCGCATCCCCAAACTTTTAGAAACGACAGCTTAGGTTTCTTCCCAAACCATAATTCATACGGTGTCGTCTCAACGGATTTCGACGGAGCCCTATTTAAAGTGAATGCGGCAGTCTCTAAAGCATAGCCCCAAAATGATAGCGGTAAATCGGTAAGAGACATCATAGATCGCACCATATCCAATAGAGTGCGATTACGACGTTCAGACACACCATTACGTTGAGGTGTTCCATGCGGCGTGAGTTGTGAAACTATTCCACATTTCCTTAAGTGTGTGCCAAATTCGTGACTCAAGTATTCTCCCCCACAATCTAATCGCAAGAACTTGATTTTTCTGTCACGTTGATTCTCAACCTCAATCTGAAATTCCTTGAACTTTTCAAAGGTCTCAGACTTGTGTTTCATTAAGTAGACATACCCGTATCTACTCAAGTCATCAGTGAGGGTGAGAACATAACGATACCCACCGCGAGCCTCAACACTCCTTGGACCGTGCACATCAGTATGTATGATTTCCAATAAGTTGGTTGCTCGCTCCATTGTTCCTGAGAACGGAGTCTTGGTCATTTTACCCATGAGGTATGGTTCGCACGTGTCAAATGATTCGTAATCAAGAGACTCCAAAAGCCCATCTGCATGGAGCTTCTTCATGCGTTTGACACCTATGTGACCAAGGCGGCAGTGCCACAAGTATGTGGGACTATCATTATCAACCTTACATCTTTTGGTATTCACACTATGAATATGTGTAACATTACGCTCGAGATTCATTAAGAATAAACCATTCACCAGCGGAGCATGACCATAAAACATATCTCTCATATAAATATAACAACCATTATTCTCAGATTTAAATGAGTAGCCATCTCGAATTAAACGAGATCCTGATACAATGTTCATGCTCAAAGCTGGCACTAAATAACAATTATTGAGGTTTAAAACTAATCCCGTAGGTAAATGTAGACGCAGCGTGCCGACGGTGATCACACCGACCTTGGAACCATTCCCGACGCGCATCGTCACCTCGTCCTTCGCCAGTCTTCGCTTATTCCGCAGCTCCTGCTTTGAGTTACAAGTGTGAGCAACCGCACCGGTATCAAATACCCAGGAGCTACTACGAGTACTGGTAAGGTACACATCAATTACATGTATATCACATATACCTTTAGTGCTGCCGGCCTTCTTGTCCGCTAAGTATTTGGGGCAGTTCCGCTTCCAGTGACCGCTTCCCTTGCAATAAAAACACTGAGTCTCGGGCTTGGGTCCATTCTTTGGCTTCTTCCCAGCAGCTTGCTTACCGAGCGCGGCAACTCCCTTGCCGTCCTTCTTGAAGTTCTTCTTACCCTTGCCTTTCTTGAACTTAGTGGTTTTATTCACCATCAACACTTGATGTTCCTTTTTTATTTCCACCTATGCTGATTTCAGCATTGAATATACCTCAGGAATGGTCTTTTCCATCCCCTGCATATTGAAGTTCATCACAAAGCTCTTGTAGCTTGGTGGAAGCAACTGAAGGATTCTGTCAATGACCGCGTCATCCGGGAGATTAACTCCCAGCTGAGTCAAGCGGTTATGCAACCCAAACATTTTGAGTATGTGCTCACTGACAGAATTATTTTCCTCCATCTTACAACTGAAAAACTTGTCGGAGACTTCATATCTCTCGACCTGGGCATGAGCTTGAAAACCATTTTCAGCTCTTTGAACATCTCATATGCTCCGTATCTCTCAAAACGCTTTTGGAGCCCCGGTTCTAAGCTGTAAAGCATGCCGCACTGAACGAGGGAGTAATCATCAGCACGTGACTGCCAAGTGTTCATAATGTCTTGGTTCTCTGGGATGGGTGCATCATCTAGCGGTGCTTCTAGGACATAATCTTTCTTGGCAGCTATGAGGATGATCCTCATGTTCCGGACCCAGTCCGTATAGTTGCTGCCATCATCTTTCAGCTTGGTTTTCTCTAGGAACGCGTTGAAGTTGAGGGCAACATTAGCGTGGGCCATTTGATCTACAAGACATAGTATAAAGATTTTAGACTAAGTTCATGATAATTAAGTTCATCTAATCAAATTATTCAATGAACTCCCACTCAGATAGACATCCCTCTAGTCATCTAAGTGAAACATGATCTGAGTTAACTAGGCCATGTCCGATCATCACGTGAGACGGACTAGTCAACTTCGGTGAACATCTTCATGTTGATCGTATCTTCTATACGACTCATGCTCGACCTTTCGGTCTTCCGTGTTCCGAGGCCATGTCAGTACATGCTAGGCTCGTCAAGTCAACCTAAGTGTATTGCGTGTGTAAATCTGGCTTAGACCCGTTGTATTCGAACGTTAGAATCTATCACACCCGATCATCACGTGGTGCTTCGAAACAACGAACCTTCGCAACGGTGCACAGTTAGGGGGAACACTTTCTTGAAATTATTACGAGGGATCATCTTATTTAAGCTACTGTCATTCTAAGCAAATAAGATGTAAAACATGATAAACATCACATGCAATCAAATAGTGACATGATATGGCCAATATCATTTGCTCCTTTTGATCTCCATCTTTGGGGCTCCATGATCATCGTTGTCACCGGCATGACACCATGATCTCCATCATCGTGTCTTCTTGAAGTTGTCTCATCATCTATTACTTCTACTAATATGGCTAACGCTTTAGCAATAAAGTAAAGTAATTACATGACATTTATGTTGAAACGCAGGTCATGAATAAATAAAGACAACTCCTATGGCTCCTGCCGGTTGTCATACTCATCGACATGCAAGTCGTGATTCCTATTACAAGAACATGATCAATCTCATACATCACATATATCATTCATCACATCCTTTTTGGCCATATCACATCATATGGCACATGCTGCAAAAACAAGTTAGACGTCCTCTAATTGTTGTTGCAAGTTTTTACGTGGCTGCTATAGGTTTCTAGCAAGAACGTTTCTTACCTACACCAAAACCACAACGTGATATGCCAATTTCTATTTACCCTTCATAAGGACCCTTTTCATCGAATCCGATCCGACTAAAGTGGGAGAGACAGACACCCGCTAGCCACCTTATGCAACTAGTGCATGTCAATCGGTGGAACCAATCTCACGTAAGCGTACGTGTAAGGTCGGTCCGGGTCGCTTCATCCCACGATGCCGCCGAATTAAGATAAGACTAGCAACAGCAAGCAAATTGACAATATCCATGCCCACAACTGCTTTGTGTTCTACTCGTGCATTGAAACTACGCATAGACCTGGCTCATGATGCCACTGATGGGGAACGTAGCAGAATTTTAAAATTTTCTACGCATCACCAAGATCAATCTATGGAATCATCTAGCAACGAGGGAGAGAGGAGTGCATCTACATACCCTTGTAGATCGCGCGCGGAAGCGTTCAAGAGAACGGGGTTGATGGAGTCGTACTCGACGTGATCCAAATCACCGATGACCTAGCGCCGAACGGACGGCACCTCCACGTTCAACACACGTACGGTTGGGAAGACGTCTCCTCCAACTTGATCCAGCAAGGGGGAAGGAGAGGTTGATGAAGATCCAGCAGCGCGACGGCGTGGTGGTGGAAGCAACGGTGATCTCGATAGGGCTTCGCCAAGCTTAGGAAGAGGGAGGCGTGTCACGGGAGGGGGAGGGAGGCGCCAGGGGCTAGGGTGCGGCTGCCCTCCCTCACCCCCACTATATATAGGACCCCTAGGGGGCGCCGGCCCTAGGAGATTGAATCTCCAAGGGGGGCGGCGGCCAAGGGGGGTGGAGTGCCCCCCAAGCCAAGTGGGGCGCCCCCCACCCCTAGGGTTTCCAACCCTAGGTGCAGGGGAAGGCCCAAGGGGGGCGCACCAGCCCACTAGGGGCTGGTTTCCCTCCCACTTTAGCCCATGGGGCCCTCCGGGATAGGTGGCCCCACCCGGTGGACCCCCGGGACCCTTCCGGTGGTCCCGGTATAATACCGATTACCCCCGAAACCTTCCCGATGGCCGAAACTTGACTTCCTATATATAAATATTCACCTCTGGACCATTTCGGAACTCCTCGTGACGTCCGGGATCTCATCCGGGACTCCGAAAAACTTTAGGGTTACCATATGCTAATATCTCAACAACCCTAGCGTCATCGAACCTTAAGTGTGTAGACCCTATGGGTTCGGGAGACACGCAGACATGACCGAGACGACTCTCCGGTCAATAACCAATAGCGGGATCTGGATACCCATGTTGGCTCCCACATGCTCCTCGATGATCTCATCGGATGAACCACTATATCGAGGATTCAATCAATCCCGTATACAATTCCCTTTGCCAATCGGTACGTTACTTGCCCGAGACTCGATCGTCGGTATCCCAATACCTCGTTCAATCTCGTTACCGGCAAGTCACTTTACTCGTACCGTAATGCATGATCCCATGATCAACCACTTGGTCACATTGAGCTCATTATGATGATGCATTATCGAGTGGGCCCAGAGATAACTCTCCGTCATACGGAGTGACAAATCCCAGTCTCGATTCGTGCCAACCCAACAGACACTTTTGGAGATACCTGTAGTGTACCTTTATAGTCACCCAATTATGTTGTGACGTTTGGCACACCCAAAGCACTCCTACGATATCCGGGAGTTGCACAATCTCATGGTCTAAGGAAATGATACTTGACATTCGGAAAAGCTATAGCAAACAAACTACACGATCTTTGAGCTATGCTTAGGATTGGGTCTTGTCCATCACATCATTCTCCTAATGATGTGATCCCGTTATCAATGACATCCAATGTCCATAGTCAGGAAACCATGACTATCTTTTGATCAACGAGCTAGTCAACTACAGGCTCACTAGGGACGTGTTGTGGTCTATGTATTCACACATGTATTACGATTTCTAGATAACACAATTATAGCATGAACAATAGACAATTATCATGAACAAAGAAATATAATAATAACCATTTTATTATTGCCTCTAGGGCATATTTCCAATAGTTTTTACATCCATTTGCCAAATTTCATAATCATAAAATGAGGCAATTGCTAACATGATTTGGACAGACTTAACCATCGCTACGGGTGAGAAGGTCTCATCGTAGTCAATCCCTTGAACTTGTCGAAAACCTTTCGCAACAAGTCAAGCTTTATAGACAGTAATATTACCGTCAACGTCAGTCTTCTTCTTGAATATCCATTTATTCTCAATGGCTTGCCGATCAACGGGCAAGTCAACCAAAGTCCACACTTTGTTCTCATACATGGATCCCATCTCAGATTTCATGGCCTCAAGCCATTTTGTGGAATCTGGGCTCACTATCGATTCTTCATAGTTCGTAGGTTCGTCATGGTTTAGTAACATAACCTCCAGAACAGGATTACCGTACCACTCTGGTGCGGATCTTACTCTAGTTGACCTACGAGGTTCAGTAACAACTTGACCTGAAGTTCCATGATCATCATCATTAACTTCCTCACTAATTGGTATAGACGTCACAGGAGCCGGTTTCTGTGATGAACTACTTTCCAATAAGGGAGCAGGTATGGTTACCTCATCAAGTTCTACTTTCCTCCCACTCACTTCTTTCAAGAGAAACTCCTTCTCTTGAAAGGATCCATTTTTAGCAACGAATGTCTTGCCTTCGGATCTGTGATAGAAGGTGTACGCAACAGTCTCCTTTGGGTATCCGATGAAGACACATTTTCTCTGATTTGGGTTTGAGCTTATCAGGTTGAAGCTTTTTCACATAAGCATCGCAGCCCCAAACTTTAAGAAACGGCAACTTTGGTTTATTGCCAAACCAAAGTTCATAAGGTGTCGTCTCAACAGATTTCGATGGTGCCCTATTTATCGTGAATGCGGCCGTCTCTAAAGCATAACCCCAAAATGATAGCGGTAAATGAGTAAGAGACATCATAGATCGCACCATATCTAGTAAAGTACGATTACGACGTTCGGACACACCATTACTGTCGGTGTCAAAACCGGCGGATCTCGGGTAGGGGGTCCCGAACTGTGCGCTAGGCTGGATGGTAACAGGAGGCAAGTGTAACACCCCGGATATGATTTACCTAATATGTAATCCAACTCTCGCCGTTTCCGGTGTTAAGTTATTTTATTTTCTCGGGTTCGGGTTTTTGGTCTCCGTGTGTTGTTCTTGTTGTCATGCATCTCATTTCATGTCATCATGTGCATTGCATTTGCATACGTGTTCATCTCATGCATCTGAGCATTTTCCCCGTTGTCCGTTTTACATTCCGGCGCTCCGTTCTCCTCCGGTGGTCATTTCTACCTTTCTTTCATGTGTGGGGGTTAAACATTTCCAGATTGGACCGAGACTTGCCAAGCGGCCTTGGTTTACTACCGGTAGACCGCCTGTTGAGTTTCGTACCATTTGGACTTCATTTAATACTCCAACAGTTAACCGAGGGACCGAAAAGGCCTCGTGTGTGTTGCAGCCCAACACCCTTCCAATTTGGCCCAAAACCCAACAAAACCCTCTCCATCATCTAGAGCGTTCGACCACGATTGCGTGGCCGAAAACCGCACCTCATTTGGACTCTCCTAGCTCCTCCTATGCCTATAAATAGCCCCTCCTCCGAAATCCCGGATCTCCTCTTCCAAACCCTAGCCTTCTTCCACCCCGCGTCGCCGGACACGTCCGGTCCGGCCGGACACGTCCACCGCCACCGTGCCAGCCAATCGTCTCTCGCCACGTGTCCCGGGCGGGTGCCCACATCACCGCCGACCGCGCCGGCCCGCCCGAGCCCGCGGGAGGCCCCCGCGGCCCATCCAGGCGCCGCCTCGCACCTCCTCTCCGCCGCTCCGTAGCGCCCGGCCCCGCCGCCTCCTTCGCCAGCTCCGGTGGCCGGAGCACCGCGCCACCCCGCGCCTCCTCGCCGGCGGCCGCCGCTCCGCCCCACCTTGCCGCCCGCGCCACCGCGTCGCCTCGTCACCGGGAGCAACTCCGGCGAGCTCCGCCGACCTCCTCCACCGCCTCAGCTTCCTCCCCTTCCTCCGGCGAGCGGCAAGTCCGACGACATCTCCGGCCGCTACAGGTATCCCGGCGATCCTCAGTTCGCATGAAGCCCGGATCTGGATCTGAGATTTGAATCTCGGGGTTGACTTTTTCGTCCCTAACCCTAATTATTTTAAAATGTTCATCGTGCCATAACTTTGCATCTGTAGATCCGTTTTGGGCATATAGCATATCAGAATGTTCGTCTCAGAGAGCACATCATTTCATCTCATTACATCATTTTCATTTAAGTTCATCTTGATGCCCGAAATACTATTGGAAGAGTGCTATTTGAGATAATTGTCAGATCTGCTGCTCCAATTAGCTATTTGTTATTTTTGCCATGATTATTGTGTGCATGATATGCCCCTGAGCTCTACATGAGTTTTGTTATATGTTTTTCCATATTTCCAGAGGTACCATCCATGTATTTTTGTGATGTGTTTGGTGACTAGCACAAGTTTGCAAAGTGGTGCATTCATTAATGCTGATTTCAGGGACTTAGCAATTCCACTAAGTCCTTGATCTGTTTTTTTATCAATATGCCATATGTTCATGTTGTTTCCTAGTGATCCGTGCCTCTTTTGAGGATGATCAGTAAGGGTGATTTGTTAATCTTGTAGTGCTCTATCCATCCATGCCTTTGTTTGCATTTATGGAGCAACCTAGCTTTATTCAATCGAGCTCTACTTTTGCTATTTCGTAAATCTGGACAGATTGTCTACTTGTTAGCGATTTTGCCGAGAATGTTGTAGCTGATCTGTGCATGCTATATTATTGTTCTTGCCATGTCTAGCTTGTATAATGTGTATTCTTGATGGGTGTATGCTTAGATTGTCATGCCTTGCTCTGTAGTGAGTGCATCGAGCTCGTGAACATGCCTACTTGATATCTGATTTGCATGCTTCAGTTTTTCACTAAGTCTGTGATCTGATTATGTTTTTGCCATGTTCACATGCTTGCAATTGTATTTTTTGATCCCTTTTGGCTCAAGGTCACCAAGGACTTTTGTTAAGGTCTTTGAGTAGCTCCATGCCATGCTTTACTTTGCCATGTTCGAGCCCTGTAGCATATAGTTTTCATGCTCCAAAGTGTGCTACCTGATCTGAAATTCCAGACAAGTGTTAATTTCACCAAGTCTGAAATCTGTTTACCGATTGCACTTTTGCCATGCTTGTTTGAACCTGTTAATGGATGAATTGGCCGTAGCTCAGTGTTCATCTTTTGTTAAACTTTATGAGTGGATCCCTGCCATGTATTTTTTTGCCATGTTTGAGTGTTGTAGCATGTTCATCTTGTTGCATTTAGATGGCTACTTGCTGTTTATGGCAGACCGGGGCCATATTTGAATTGCTTGCCATTTTCAAACCGTGTCTCCGATTCCGGCGTTCTTTATATCGTTTTCAAGAGAAATCATCACACCTTTCCAGTGATACACTTGGATTTCCAAGTTGAGGCCAGGTTCAATCATCCCTTGTCAAATCTTGCATATGCGTCACATATCGCATCCCGCATAGCATCCCATGTTTGCATCATGTTGTTTGAGCTTTGCACGTGGTTGATTGTGTCCTTTTTGCTTGTTTGTCTTGTTTGGGTAGAGCCGGGAGACGAGTTCACTAACGAGGAGCCCATTGAGTTTGCTTTCGAGGATCCAGTCAACTCTGACAACTTTGCAGGCAAGATGATCATACCCTCAAAATCACTTATATCTTTGCTTGGCTAGATGCTCGCTCTTTTGCTATGCCTATGCTATGATGCCTAACATTTTCTTATCATGCCTCCCAAATTGCCATGTCAAACCTCTAACCCACCATGTCCTAGCAAACCATTGATTGGCTATGTTACCGCTTTGCTCAGCCCCTCTTATAGTGTTGCTAGTTGCAGGTGAAGTTTGGAGACCGTTCCTTGTTGGAACATTATATTTCTTGTTGGGATATCATTATATTATCTTGTTATCTTAATGCATCTATATACTTGGTAAAGGGTGGAAGGCTCGGCCTTTTGCCTAGTGTTTTGTTCCACTCTTGCCGCCCTAGTCTCCCTCATATCGGTGTTATGTTCCCGGATTTTGCGTTCCTTACGCGGTTGGGTAATAATGGGAACCCCTTGACAGTTCGCCTTGAATAAAGCTTTTCCAGCAATGACCAACCTTGGTTTTACCATTTGCCACCTAGCCTCTTTTTCCCTTGGGTTTCCGGAGCCCGAGGGTCATCTTATTTAAACCCCCGCGGGCCAGTGCTCCTCTGAGTGTTGGTCCAAACTAGAGTCATGTGCAGCGCCCCCTCGGGGAAACTCAAGGTTTGGTTTTAGTTGTATGGAGAGCTCATCTGGGTGTGCCCTGAGAATGAGATATGTGCAGCTCCTATCGGGATTTGTCGGCACATTCGGGCGGTGTTGCTGGATTTGTTTTAACTTGTCGAAGTGTCTTGTAGAACCGGGATACCGAGTCTGATCGGAATGTCTCGGGAGAAGGTATATCCTTCGTTGACCGTGAGAGCTTGTCATGGGCCAAGTTGGGACCCCCTGCAGGGATTTGAACTTTCGAAAGCCGTGCCCGCGGTTATGGGCAGATGGGAATTTGTTAATGTCCGGTTGTAGATAACTTGAACCTTAACTTAATTAAAATGAATCAACAGTGTGAGCTACCATGATGGTTTCTTCTCGACGGAGTCCGGGAGGTGAACACGGTGTTGGAGTAATGCTTGCCGCAGGTTGTTCTCTAGTTATTCGATCGTGCATTGCCTTCTCTTCTCGCTCTCATTTGCGAATAGGTTAGCCACCATATATGCTAGTCGCTTGCTGCAGCTCCACATATTTACCTTGCCTTACCTATAAGCTTAAATAGTCTTGATCGTGAGGGTGCGATATTGCTGAGTCCCTGTGGCTCACAGATTACTTCCAAACCAGATGCAGGGCCCGATGATTCCATTCCAGATGATGCGCTTGAGCTCAAGTGGGAGTTCGACGAAGACCCACGCTGTTAAATTGTGTCTTTCCCTGATGATCAGTAGTGGTGCCTAGTTGGGGCGATCGGGACCGTGTCGCATGTTGGGTTGATCTTTTATTTTGGCACCGTAGTCGGGCCATGAGTGATTGGTTGATGTAATGCTATTTATGTACTTTGTTTGACGTGGCGAGTGTAAGCCAACTATGTACTTTCCCCTTTTATTATCTATATTACATGGGATGTTGTGAAGATTACCTTACTTGCGACATTGCTTTCAATGCGGTTATGCCTCTAAGTCGTGCTTCGACACATAGGAGATATAGCCGCATCGAGGGCGTTATAAGTTGGTAATCAGAGCCTTCCCCGACATTAGGAGCCCCCACTGCTTGATCGTTTTTAGCAGCCGTTGTTGAGTCTAGAAAAATGTTTTGAGTCATTTAGGAATTATATATCGGAGAGTTTAGGAATTCTTTTTACTCCCTAGTCCCTTCATCGCTCTGGTAAGGCATCTTGACATAGAGTTTTGACTCTTCTCTTCTCAAATTTCACTAAAAAAAATTTAGGATCACGCGGGTAGCTTGGAATCGTTCCGATGGATTTGTGACGAGAACATTGTTCTTGGTGCCTCCTGTCATTTACGGGTTGTGGCAGTGTCCCGGGGAGTTGAGCTCCGAGGTGTTGTCGTCATAATTTTATCGTTGCAGTTCTGGAATACCTGAGTTTAGTACACCGACATCGAAAATCTCTTTTATGCAGTTGTTGGTGAGATAACCTCGACGCCACCTAGTACTGGGGCGGGAGTTCGGGAGTATTGCCATAACTTGTATAACGGATGCTTTTCGAAGTTTGAGGTAGATGGTTTCCGAAGTTTTTCTCGGTTATGTGTTGAAGGATGGATACAGCTGGATGTAGGATTTGCTAGATTTGGGTGAGATATTATGCTTCCCCTGTATCCCCAACACCTGATTGCATAACCGGAAAGGTTCGGGAGTTTCATAGGTGGGAATTCTTGTAGCTCTAGCTCTTCTTCCACAGATATTTGGTTTGAGATTGGGATTTCTTACCGAGTATTCGTTCTTGTTCCGTACCTTGTTGATTTATTCCTCTACCTAAATTCTAAGTGGCTTCTCAATTTATGGATATGTGACCATTTCAAGTGGAATACATTCGTTCATTTTGTTCGGATGTGAAGACTATATGTTGCAATTTCAACCCGCTTGATTCAGCTTCATTTTATCTGTCAATGTGCTAACGGATGTCACCCTCTTCAAGATGGCTCCCGCTAAGAGCAGCAATCAGAATCAGAATCAGGATCCGCCACCACCTCCACCTCCTCCGGAGGCATGGCAAGCTGTGATGGCCGCTACCAATGCAAACACGCAGTTGATCATGCAAATTCTTCAAGAGCGCAATCAAGCGAACCAAGGCAACCAAGGCAACAATCAGAATCAATTTGCTACACTCAACCAATTCCTTGCTAACGGGCCAAAGACCTTCAGCAATTGTGTTGAGGCAACTGATGCTAACGATTGGCTCATGGACTTATGCAAGCATTTCGAGTGCAGTAACGTCGGGCCTGAGAACTTTGTCAAGTTTGCTTCCTTCCAACTCAAAGACCAAGCTGCAGAATGGTTCCAGCAGTACAAAGATTCCAGAGGAGGCCGTGTGATTACCTGGGATGAATTCCGTCAAGACTTCAAAGCTCATCATATTCCTCAGAGCGTGGTTGAAAGCAAGCATGAGGAATTCCGCAACCTGAAGCAAGGCTCTTTGTCTGTCTATGACTACAACAAGTTGTTTCAGAAGCTCGCCCGCTTTGCTAAGCAGGACGTCCCTGACGAGAAGAGCATGATATACCAGTTCAGGGGTGGTCTCAGAGAAGAAATCCAGCTAGCTCTTGTTCTCTTTGAGCCCTTGAGGTACGATGAGTTCTACAACATGGCATTGAAGCAAGAGGCTGCTCAACTGAAGTGTGATGCTTCCAAGAAGCGAGTCAGAGAGGCTACTCCTTCTTCCTCTACTCAAGTGGCCAAGCAGCAGAAGTATTGGCTTCCTCCTCCTCCGTTCCGTCAGCCGTATCAGAAGAGCAAAGGTGGCAGTGGATCTTCCCACCCACCCAACCCTGGCTTTCAGAACAAGACTTCATCTCAAGCTCCAAGATCGAGTGCTCTGTATCACCGTCCGCTTTCAGAGGTCACGTGCAACAAGTGCCAACAGAAGGGTCACTATGCCAACAAGTGTTTCAATCAGAGGCGTCTCCCTCCTCCTCCTCCTGTGAGATCGACAAGTACAGCTGTGGTCAAGCATAACCCCAAGCACGCCAAGGTCAATTTGATGAATGCAGCTCAGGCAGAGGACTCGTCAGATGTCATCATGGGTAACCTTCCTGTTAACGATATTCCTGCAAAAGTTCTTTTTGACACTGGTGCATCGCATTGTTTCATTTCCAAACCTTTTGCATCGAAGTATGAGTGCGATTATCAGTATCTGCAAAATTCTTTGCAAATCGTGTCACCGGGCAAGCAAATGACAGCTAATTTCTGCATCCCGGATATTACTATCACGTTGGGCGGCTACAAATTTCTAGCTTCTCCTATTGTTCTGGGCGACTCGGATATTGATCTTATTCTCGAGATGGATTGGCTTTTCTAAGCACAAGGCGCATCTTGATTGTGCAGCCAGGCAGATTCAATTGACTCATTTGTCTGAGGATGTAATTGTCTTTGCCGCTCGTGATGATACCATCCGTCTGTTTTCTCTCAATGAGAAGGGTGAACTGGATGCCATCTCTCAAATTCCAGTCGTTTGTGAATATCAAGACGTCTTTCTAGAAGAGCTTCCAGGAATGCCTCTGCACCGGCCAGTTGAATTCGTCATCGATCTTGAGCCTGGCACGGAACCGGTTTGCAAACGTCCCTACAAGCTCGGACCTGAGGAGTTGAAGGAGCTGAAGAAGCAACTCGATATTCAAGAGAGAATGGGTCTCATCCGGCCTAGTTCTTCTCCGTGGGGTTGTGGAGTTCTTTTTGTGAAGAAGAAGGATGGAACGGACCGACTTTGTGTTGACTACCGTCCATTGAACAAGAAGACTATCAAGAACAAGTACCCACTTCCCAACATCAACGAGTTGTTCGAACAACTCAAAGGTGCCCAAGTATTCTCCAAGCTTGATCTCCGTATGGGTTATCACCAGATTCGAATCCGTGAGCAATATATTCCCAAGACGGCTTTCAGGACAAGCTATGGTTCATATGAATACAGTGTCATGTCTTTTGGCCTCGTCAACGCTCCTCCGACTTTCTCTCGCATGATGAACTTCATCTTCAACACCTACACCAATGACTTCGTTTTGGTCTATCTCGACGACAATTTGGTCTTTTCGAAGAACAAGGAAGATCATGCCAAGCACTTGCGTTTGGTGCTCGATAAGCTCAGGGAACATCAGTTCTACGCCAAGTTCTCAAAGTGCGAATTTTGGCTCGATGAGGTTCTTTATCTTGGGCATATCATCTCTGCCAAGGGCATTGCGGTGAATCCTGAGAAGGTGTCTGCAATTGTGAATTGGGAACCACCTCAGAACGTGAAGCAACTCCATAGCTTCCTCGGTCTCGCAAGCTATTGTCGAAGGTTCGTTGAGAACTTCTCTAAGATCGCGAAGCCTCTTTCCAACCTTCTCTAGAAGCATGTGAAGTATGTCTCAAGCCTTATCAACCCGAGCTTTGTGAAGCTTTCCGCAAACTCAATCTGCAAGTTGTTCCTCAAGGTTTCCTCGCCAACCTTCAAGTCTCTCCTACCTTGGAAGACCAGATTCGCGAGGCTCAACTTCTTGATGCTATGGTGAAGAAGGTGAAGATTGGGATTGCCAAGAGCCAACCCAAGTACAAGTGCTACCGCCTTGACGACAAGGATACTCTCTTCTTCGAGGATCGTATTGTTCCGCCCAAAGGTGATCTTCGTAAAGTTATCATGAACGAGGCTCACAATTCACTCCTCTCCATCCACCCTGGGAGCACGAAGATGTATCAGGACCTCAAGCAGGCTTATTGGTGGACTCGAATGAAGCGCGAGATTGCTCAGTTCGTGAATGAGTGTGATGTCTGCAGAAGAGTGAAGGCAGAACACCAAAGGCCAGCGGGTCTCCTCCAACCTCTTGCCATTCCAGAATGGAAGTTTGACCACATTGAGATGGACTTCGTGACTGGGTTTCCAAAGTCCAAGCGTGGCAATGATGCTATATTCGTTGTCATCGACAAACTCACTAAAGTGGCTCACTTTCTGCCTATCAAAGAGTCTATCACTGCAGCTCAATTGGCGGAGCTGTATACCTCTCGGATTGTCTCGCTGCACGGTATTCCACAGGTGATCTCTTCAGACCATGGCACCATCTTTACCTCCAAGTTTTGGGATTCTTTTCAGAAGGCCATGGGCACCAACATCCGCTTCAGCACAGCTTTCCATCCTCAAACTAGCGGTCAAGTCGAGCGTGTCAACCAGATTCTTGAAGATATGCTCAGGGCTTGTGTGATCTCCTTCGGCATGAAGTGGGAGGATTGTCTTCCATATGCTGAATTCTCCTACAACAACAGTTTTCAAGCAAGTTCGGGCAAGGCCTCATTCGAAATTCTCTATGGCAGGAAGTGTCGTACCCCTCTCAACTGGTCTGAAACCGGTGAACGTCAACTTCTGGGAAATGACTTAATCACAGAGGCAGAGGAAATGTGCAAAGTCATTCGAGATAACCTCAAAGCAGCGCAATCGCGCCAAAAGAGCTACTATGATAGTAAGCACCGTGATTTGGCTTTCGAGATCGGAGATCATGTTTACCTCCGCGTCTCTCCAATGAAAGGTACTCGTCGATTCGGTATCAAAGGGAAGCTTGCCCCTAGATACGTGGGACCTTTCAAGATCGTCAGCAAGAGAGGCGATCTCGCCAATCAACTCGAGCTTCCTTCAAACTTTGCAAATGTGCATGACGTGTTCCATGTCTCTCAGCTCCGCAAGTGCTTCAAGACTCCTGACCGCACCGTCAACTTCGAAGACATTGAGCTCCAAGAAGATCTCTCTTATCATGAGCACCCAGTTGCTATTCTTGAAGAGACTGAACGCAAGACTCGCAATAAGTCAATCAAATTCCTCAAAGTCAAGTGGTCACACCATTCCGACCGTGAAGCCACCTGGGAACGCGAGGATCACCTCCGTTCTGAGTACCCGGTGTTCTTCCAGTCCTAGATCTCGGGACGAGATCCTTTCATAGTGGTGGAGTGTTGTACCACCCCGGATATGATTTACCTAATATGTAATCCAACTCTTGTCGTTTCCGGCGTTAAGTTATTTTATTTTCTCGGGTTCGGGTTTTTGGTCTCCGTGTGTTGTTGTTGTTGTCATGCATCTCATTTCATGTCATCATGTGCATTGCATTTGCATACGTGTTCATCTCATGCATCTGAGCATTTTCCCCGTTGTCTGTTTTGCATTTTGGCGCTCCGTTCTCCTCCGGTGGTCATTTCTACCTTGGTTTACTACCCGTAGACCACCTGTCAAGTTTCGTACCATTTGGACTTCGTTTGATACTCCAACGATTAACCGAGAGACCGAAAAGGCCTCGTGTGTGTTACAGCCCAACACCCTTCCAATTTGGCCCAAAACCCACCAAAACCCTCTCCATCATCTAGAACGTTCGATCACGATCACGTGGCCGAAAACCGCACCTCATTTGGACTCTCCTAGCTCCTCCTATGCCTATAAATAGCCCCTCCTTCGAAATCCCGGATCTCCTCTTCCAAACCCTAGCCTTCTTCCACCCCGCGCCGCCGGACACGTCCGGTCCGGCCGGACACGTCCACCGCCACCGAGCCAGCCAATCGTCTCTCACCACGTGTCCCGGGCGGGCACCCACATCGCCGCCGACCGCGCGGGCCCGCCCGAGCCCGCGGGAGGCCCCCGTGGCCCATCCACGCGCCGCCCCGCGCCTCCTCTCCGCCGCTCCGTAGCGCCCGGCCCCGCCGCCTCC